>NW_024751226.1:0-15479 GCF_018991925.1 Homarus americanus
TTCATTGTGGGATTTATGAAATATATATATATATATATATATATATATATATATATATATATATATATATATATATATATATATATATATATATATATATATAATCCTGACTGATAATTCTGAAAGTTAGATAATTTGTTTTCGAGCTTGTGCACACTTTCGCAGAAACACAAATGTATGTGTGTACATTATTCCGCATGCGTGCCTCTTGTGGTCTTTAGGCAAACATACAAGTTACACAAAACGTGTTTCATCCAAACATCCGTCGTGACGTCACACATCTTCCAATCACCCGAGCCTCAACCTTGGTCAACAACCAATGACAGCTATCAAGAGGCAACAAGAATCTACACTGCCAATCACCAATGACGTCACACATATTTGCAGACCTTTAAACCTGACCTCACAGATGTAAACGGTTCATGTCAACCTTCAATATCATGTCAGATATCTCGGCCACTGACAGCCGTAACCTATGTGTTGTGAGATATGTCACTGACCATGTTTACCGACTCGCAAAACGACGATCAGCATCACAGTAATCAAGGCCAACCTATTACATATAGAGTACCAACACACTAATAATTCTTTTGTTAATTACAAGAGAGGTGTAATTAAATAATTTCTCCTGGACAACAGTGACATCAAACATGCCAATTAACCGGTCACCTCCCGCTCATGCCAACCGTCACACTCTACAGAACTAACTATCGTTGATCGAGGTAATCTAAGGCATTACACGGAGCCCATTACAGACTGCGGTTAAGCAACTTCAGACATAAAGAACAATTTCCTTCCTCAGCGGGTAAACGGAGGTGAAACAATGGGTCTATTAAGCCCCGCCATTGAAGAGGGAGGGGGTTGAAGAGCTGCCATTACAACCACTGCAAATAACTACATGAATACGAGGAAAAATGGGACAAAAACGAGGGGGAAATGGGCTAGTCTGTGGTCTGAATGTGTAATTATGTCTGTGTGTTCCCCGCAGCGAGCGATTGAGGGGCCTCTCTACCCCCTACCTGCCGGGTGTAGTGAGGAAGTCTTATTACAGGTGGCTCCTCGGGTGAGTTGAGGGGAAACACGAAGTTCATTGTCGGGAATGTTGTAGTATGTGGGGAAAGTGTTTTATTTTATGACGAGTGTGTGAGGGAAGGGTAAATGAAAGAGAAAGATGGTTGATATCGATGCATCACTGAGATTGAGTAACAGATGTAGAAACTCCCAGACATACGAAGATGAGTGAAAGTGTGAGAGATGTACAAAAAGACAGATAAATGACAGACAGGCAGACAGACAGACAGAGAAATGTAAAATATCGTCGTCTTTTACTGGGCCTGGAAGCACCACAGCAAAGCATAAAAACAGAGACTCATCGTCTTCCGGCATGACTCCTTTACTGGTGGTGTTCCGACAGAAAATAAACACTCCTTAACCCAACCTATTTGTCTTTCAATTTTCTTTACCTCTATGGCTTTAATTATTAAGATAATCAACGTTCTTTACCTATACTAACCTCTCTCTTGTTAATGGGGTCCAAGAACGATCTCAATTCCACAACAAACACTGGGACAAGATTCTACACATACTAGCGGGCATTGGTCAAGAGACAGATGGTATAAATGATCTCTGATGTTCATAAGATTTTGTTTTTCCATTGTGTTCTTTTATGTTTGAGTGAGTCTAAAATAGTCTTATCATCAAGTACCATCATACATTAACACACATACACATACATGTGCGCACACCTACACACGCAAACGCACTAACACAATTAAACACACACATACACACATTCATCGAACCAGCTACAGTCAACCTATATATTTTATCCAGAAATTGGCGTTCCAGGGTAAATCGACAGAGGACCGCCTAGTCTGGTGATCTAAATATTGCGTGATGCAAGACACACCGGCCAGCACACTCACGGCCACCGACACAGCAAACTTCCCTCTTCCCATATTTAAGTTGAGCCCAGATTCTCAAAGGTTCGTTAGCTGAATTATCTTGTAAATGGAGATGTAAGAACCCGACTCACTGGCTCCATTGCTCTTCCATGGCGAGTACACTGTAACCAAATAACTTCTCTTATTACCATTTATTGAGACATTTAGCGTATATAGGTAAGGTCAGGTCAGGTCAGGTAAGGTCAGGTCAGGTCAGGTTGCTGGACATTAGTAGCAAATACAGGAATCAATTTTGTCTTCAATAGAGTTAATAACGAGGTGGAAACTCCGACAGTTACAGTGCACACAGACTACAGCTGAAGGTTGCTAAGGGTGGTCGAGCCCTGGCCTTTCACCACTGTGACTTGGGTTCGATACTTTCTTGGGTCGGATGTGAAAAGGGTGTTAACCAGTATACCCTTACCAAACATGACAGGTTTTCTCCAGGTACTCCGATTTCACCCTGTACTAACTAGCACTGGATCTATATGGGATGCCCTCATATGACCTTGAAGAAGACCAGTTAGTCATAATTGATGAGAGCTATACAGTATATATAAAAAAAAGCTGTTTCCGATCAAAATTACAAATGGATGCCAATTCTTTAGAGACAGGAGAAGAGCTTGTGGTCTTTTGATAGGGCAAGAGAGGATTGGTTTAAATTGTTACGTCAATATATCCATCGAGGAGTCACTACCGCCTGTCTCTGGAGGCTTTGTTAGGTAAGACTACAAAATAAACTGTGTATACGAAATGTAATTTAACCCCAACACACAACACACACACACCGCTCCCCCCGAGGTTGACTACACACGCATAATCCTCATTAATCTCCCTTTTTCCCACTGACTTATAAAATAACATAATTTCATTTATGAAAGTGAAGGGAAACTGGACAAAAGCTAACGGAGAAAAATCAAATGACGAAGCATAAACTATTTCACACATCAGAGCATCTTGTAGACGACGACGTGTGTGGACGAGGTGAAAGTGTTCAAACGAGCCCTTAACTGGGGTCATGGAACGGGTCTATACCAACGAGTGTAATGAATAATCTAACACAGCCATAGTTTGTTTACACTCCCCGGTGATGGATTCATTCTTATCTATAATTCACGATTTCTCTTCATATATTTTTACCAGTGTATTCAACCGTGTATTAATAAATCTCCAATCCTACAGAAATAAGTCTACGTACTACAGCTTTGGCGATATACAATATACAAAGGATGTTTAACATTTGAGTCGGTGGTTGAATCCCTCACATGGCGTCAATGTGGTCTGAATCTGTTGCATGAGCCGTATTTATGGTCTACAGTTCTTGTATTCTTCACGCTAGGGTTTTATATAATATACATAAGAGCCACAACAACACACAGTAATAACCACGACATCCACACAACAATAACCACAACATATAACAATATCCATTATAACAACAACACAAAAACCCACAACAACAATAACAACAACGAACACAAGAACAACAATAATAACAACAACAATAAACACAATAACAACAAAACACGACAACAAACACAACATATAACAATATCCATAATAACAACACAAAAAACCCACAACAACAATAACAACAACGAACACAAGAACAACAACGAACAACGAACATAAGAACAACAACAATAAACACAATAACAACAAACTAACAATAACAACAAAACACGACAACAAACACAACAATAACGTCACCAATAACCACAAACAACAATATGTACTATCACAACGCTTCTACGAGACCTCCAGTGCTCCGATATAACCTTCATAACTTAAAGAGACCTTTACCACATCCACGAGACCTCCAACACTCACACAGCACTCAAGCCAAGACGTCAGGGGATTAAGTTGCACTCTGGCTGGGGAGAGAGTTGCCGCGTGTCCGTGAGGTGACTGCCACGTTTTTGCACTGGCTTTTCCGGGAAGTCGAGGTTGGTGCCCTTTACGTGTGTGTGTGTGTGTGTGTGTGACAGACAGTTCCTCATCGCGACAGGAGACGACTTGTGGTAGTGTAATGAATGGTGTATATTAGAACAAAATATATAATGTTGCTATTACCGTTTGTTTTTACTATTGATACAATTATTATTATTATTATTATTATCACAAGTAGTGGTAACAGCAGTAGTAGGGAGTCTGAGTGTCTAACCTAAATTGGCACTAATGAATCCAATATATATCCAGAAAGTCTAATTAGTTCATGAGTAAATGGATCAATAATCAAATGACAAGATAAAGAAGAAAGATAATTTGATAAGAAACGGCGATAAAAAAATCGAGAAAATAATAATAAAAATAATAATAATAATAATAATAATAATAATAATAATAATAATAATAATAATATAAGCTAATAGATAAGCTAAAATTTTACACCCTCTTAGAAGAAAAATAACCTGGTATATGCCGAAGCTATACAACGTAAACAATCTTGTTCTCAGGTAAGCTTCCCACCTGTCCTGCCTCATTAATTAACCTGGTAACCTTGATCTCTCACTCTCACGCGGGAAAGGCATCCAAGTCCCTACCTGGGTTAATCTTTAACTTGGTGACACTATAAAATGGACGGGAACCTTCAGCACACCGGCGAGAAGGATCCCTAGGAGGTAATAGCGACTTGAACTGGGGGCCTTCAAGACGCCGCCAAGAGGGTCTTCAGTTAGCCACGTTCACTCCTTAATATATGTGGAGAAAAACTTCCTCTTCAATACATCATGGTGCGTGTGTGATGATGATGATGATGATGATGATGATGATGATGATGATGATGATGATGATGATGATGATGATGATAATAATATTAAAAATAAAATGACAATAAAAATAAAAATGTAAAAATAAAAAATAAAAATCTGAAAATATAAATAATAATAACTCGAAATCTTGAAAAAAATTCATAAAAAACAACACCAAAACCGAATGAAAACATCGTCTGAGTGTTTGGAGGCCGAGAAGTAAACAAAACTAAACAAACATTCGACCTACTCCACAAAGATGTATAATTATTAATGGTGTGTACGTGGTTATACTCGACCTACTCCACACGTGGGCTATAATTAGCTAGTGAGGTAGGTAGTAGGTACATAGGCAGCTACCAAACAGGGAGGTACTACCGCCATATGGCATCACGAAAATTGTGACCAAGTCCCAGGTTGCTGATCTGACTTTCTGCCTCATTTACACACAATTGCAGGGTCTTAATTGTTTCTCTTAACATTGACAACATAACATACATATATATTGTTTCTCACTCTATCTTTTTTGTTTTCTTAATGGTTCTTTATTATGATTATTGCAATTATTATTGTTATTATTATGATTATTATTGTTATTATTATTATTATTATCATTGTTATCATTATTTTATTTTTTATTTTAATTTTATTTTACTTATCTGAATTATTATTATATTATTATTATTATTATTATTATTATTATTATTATTATTATTATTATTATTATTATTATTATTATTATTATTATTATCATTATTATTATTATTACATTTTCGCACCCCAGGTCCCGGTGTGGGCCAGTGACCTGTGCCCGGGTGGTCTAATACCCGTAAAAAAAAAAACCGCACACCACCCAGATATATGTGATATACTACACAGGGAATATAATACGTACTTAGTGGTGTGTTACTTGTACATCATTTGTAAATCAAGAGAACCATTCCCGATTATGTAATTGTATATTTTCAGCCTTCCGGCTGCCATGCTCTTTCAATAAACCGTTAATTATTATAATTATTTTTATTATTATTATTACACACACACACAGATAGGCTTTTTTGCATTCAGCTGATGAAGAATAGTTAACACAGCTTAGTTGTTGTTGTTGTTTTATGGTCGAATCAAGCTGCCCCGGACAACCAGTTCAACAAATATACATCACTGTTGTTGCTCATTATTACATTAACTGTACATGGTGTCTTAAAATACTAAATATCATAGTCTTCATCTTCCCGAAGCAATGAGGAAGATAATGAGTCTCATAAATAGATATTAATAATCGTCTGATCCTGTCTCACTGTAGTGACGCTGCAACGTGGTTAAAATTGGCATAAATTTTAGGAATAAAAAAGACTTAAGTTTACCTTTCTTTCGCTTCATTTATGATCCTCCTTATCAATTGTATGTGCGTGTGTGTGTCTGTGTCTGCGTGCGCATGTACGTGTGTGCGTGTTCAGCTCACTAATCTGACCACAAACGCTGCGATTAATTATTATCAACCAGAGAACACGGAGGAGAGAGAGAGAGAGAGAGAGAGAGGGTACCAACTAGTATCACAATAAAAGATTACTATTATGGTTGTGTAAAATACGAAAAAAAAAGTCAAACGATATACGTTCTTTTCATATTAAGACCTGCATAAACTGCAGTAAAAATGAATTTGCAACCGTAAGCAATTTCCTTTGAAAAGAAAAGTTAAAAAACAAAATAGTTCCCAAAATAAACATAAACGGTAATGAAACAAATACTCATGATGGTAAAAAAATCGTGTCGTTCAACACCTTCCATAGAACATGCAATTAAGAAAAAAATATCATGTGAAATAATTAAACATGAAGGGGTTATTTCAATCAAAACAAGCGAGAGGAAAATAATGGTGGTGACGGGGATGTATGGGCACCGCGCGCCACTTGTTGTATAGAGGCGAGACCTTCCCGTCGGCACCCTGAATCCCTCCGTGACACAGAAACCCTCTCCCTGGCCAACTGTCCCTCACTCACTCCTCACAACTTTACGTCTCTCGTCGGTGTGCAAAGATCAATAAAATAAGAATATCATTATAAAAGTATATGTTCATTACCAATACAGTGTTAATAGTAAAGAATATGTTGATGACATGAGAGTGTCAAAGTGAGAGGTGCGGGATTCTGGGTTAATGTCCGAATGCCGGTTGGCAGTAGGTCGGGAGCCAACGATCGAAGGTTTTAAAGTAACTTGGTGCTAGCCTGCCATGCACGATATGAATCAAGCAAATGTGGCTCAGTCGTGAGCCAGGCACGATGGGAGAGAGTTAGTGGCAAAGCAGACAAGCGATTCAAATTAATAGTTGGCTGTTTGTATGGGTAGACCTCTCCCCTACCCATAGTTTAATGATTTGTATTTGAAACAGAGGGAATTGCAAGCAGACCAGGCGCGGAAATGCACATAGCGCGCATCAGGCAGAAGAGAGCGCTGCAAGAGAGGGGGGAGGGGGAGGAGCGTGCATGCAGAAGTCAAGCACAGTTCTTGCTTGCCAGTGCACCTTGGGAGCCAACACGGTCCACACGCCTCTCATGGCGGTACGAAAGACGACAAAATCTGTCTTCTTGATCCAGCATCGGGGACAACGAGCTTATCAGCTTCCCCTCCTGCTGATAAGGCAGTGCTTGTCTGCCTGATAATACAACCGTGTGTGATATACAGCGTGGTGGTGAGTAGGCGGCGCCCGTGCTAGGCGTACCTCACCAGGCAGGCGCGACAAACCAGTGATTTTGCAGTAGTGCGAGCCATCCGCTGCGGCGTGTGGCTCTAGCATGAACCAGCAGACCACTCCGCGGATATCGATTAGCTGACGGATGAAAGTGGTGTATGTATCGAGAAGGTGTGAAGTGTTGTGTGGTGCTGGAGGCATCAGGAGGTGTCCCCGCCTCACGGAGAAACTGTAAACAAAGCGGAGGTCATTGCGTCCCCCCGGGGCTTGACGGCGGAAGTTTGTCGATGGTGAACATTCAGTCCGGTGTACCGAGTTGGGGAAGCAAATCCTCCCTAAAAATAGTGATAATCGCCTCTCTCCGGCTGGGAGCACAGTTGCACCACGGCACGTGGAAGTGTTATAACGAAACATGATAGTGAGTGTCAGGGTGCAGAGGTGTAAGCCGAAGGACACTACACCCGCCCGCTTCTGCTATTCTAGTCGCTGCCGGGGTCCAGGGATCCAGTGCTGAATAATAAGTGATTATTACTCAACTTATCTAGTACCCCAGTCATGGATAAACAAGGAATAACTCGTCTATGTGTTTACCTGAGCTCAGAACAGAAATTCTGTCAGTGAAATCCTGTAATATACCCTCGCTGTGCTGAAATAAATTGTGGATAGAAAGGAAGTAATACATTAGTTACTATCTTCATGTGCAGGCAGGAGCAGCAGCAGCAGCAACAACGGGGTAGTGGACGTGTAAACAAGGTGAGATAGCAACGTCACCAAGATTACCCTGAGTTACCAAACGCGGCAAGCGCAAGAGTGGAAGGAGGGTGAGGGCGCAGCTCCGCCAACAGTACCCTGGGTAGATGAAATACGCGCACATCGCCGCCCGACTACTGCAGTACCTCCCACCAGTCCTCTATGGCTTCACCTCGTCCCTCTCAGCTAAGAAAGGTCATGATGAAGGAGCGCTGTGAATTCGAGATATGCTTTTCTAAAAGGACTTATTTCTTTACCCAATTAAATTCTTCTGTTCAAATAAAGAAAAAAAATGTACAAGAAAACTTATTATTCACTTGAAGTTATAGAAAATAATTCAGTACTATCACAGTGATGAGCGACATAATACCAAATGAAAATATGAAGGCAAGTAAATAATGTAGTGCAGGGAGCAGTACTGGTGGAGGTAATGCTGTCCTTAACAACTGTATGTGATGCTTAGATATACACAAGACTGTTCTTCTGTGGAGTGTAGTGTAGTGTAGAGGGAACCTGTGCGTCTTACAAACAGTTCTTTGTCATTCAGCGAGAATATAATATATGAAGCAGGAATTATCCTCTCCTCTGTGTTTTATAATGGTAAATTAAAAGATAAATCGTGATATATTGGTAAAATCAACACGACAGCTTTAATAAGTTGCAATTGTTCAAGAAAACAAGTGGTAATCCGAAGTTTCTTTATAAAAGTTCAGTGTGGGGAAATTTCGGCGAGCTGTACGTTTCTAAACTCCAAAGTTAATTGTAAAAAACAAAAAAATAATGATAGTATAAAGAAAATAGTGTAAATTGTAATGTGTTATGCTGTCTCCATATTCAAGACGAATGAATTACGAGAAGCGAATAGCGGAATGTGAAACTTGGTTTTCCAGATCTGCCTCTCGCCTATTGTAGATGATAGTACACACTAGTTACGTGAATAGCCCGTACCCAGGGTGTAGTGAATTGAAAAATGAAGTTTCTGTAATGTGGCGATTGTGAGAGAAAATTTAATAACCGAAACAGCCTTTGTCGGCGCTCGAGTAAGCGGCCGCCATCTTGTAGGGATCCCATACAGTACCTCGCAAGGGCGATGGGAAACCGATCACAAGAACCCACGAGGGTCGCGTCTCTATTTTATTTGTTCCCATTCTATTTTTTGTCACCTGTTTTAGTGATAATGAAATATTATTTCCCGGCAGTGGTGGAGCAGCAAGTGGAGAGTGTAGTTAAGTGAATATCGCAGTACTTGGGTGAAAAAAATCTGTACTATACATTGCTAAAAGTGGTGCCTTGGAATAATGCCTTAATCGGAAATGTTAGGCTCAGTGATGTTGTGTAGTGAGTGGAAGCCTGTAAGATAATGGGGCTTGTATTTTTATTTATTATCCATGATGAAAGAAGCTAATGGGAGATGCTTTATATCAACAACACACTGAACAAGACCACCAGAGTCAGCGCTTCACTAGTATTAAGTGTTAACTGTTATATTAATGAAGTGATTAGTGCAGTTTAGGTAATGGTTAATGATTAAAGATTTCTCAAGTAAGTATAACCTGATTTGAGTCGTGGAGGAGGCGGTAAACACCCTCCGCCACACACTTAACCCATGAATACCTCTGGCTTATATTTGTTGACTTTTATTTTCCCTACTTCAATGCAGGCAGTCCTGTCGAAAAAATCATTCGATGAAGAGTTAGAGAAAATATCTTCCCACCTGTCTACACAAAAACAAAATTAATCAAAACACTGGATATATATCACGCATTCATTTTATATTATCCTTTTTTATTTAAACAAAAGTAATTCCTTTTATCTACATTCATGGTTTATTTGATTTGATTCTTGAGTCGTATTTTTTTATAGTGTCAAATAACGAAAAAACATATCACCCCATAAAGTTGTGAAGAATTACTATTACTGAAGAACGAACCTGTTGGCCAGAACTAGGAGATATAAATGTGCTGCGGCGGTGGAGTGATACCGTTACAGTTTACACCCACAGCCTAATTTATTATTCATATCACTCGAGATCAATTATTAATTTGCCTTTCACTTGAGGCCTTAATTTGACTCTTAATGATATGAACACTTCTGCCTGATCCCTTGCTGGTTAAATGATATTCTCTGTATATATATTAGTATCTGTCGACAGTGTACGTGAGCTTCCTGACACATCTATTGAGGTTGTATAGACGCAAACACTTTACTGCATTACCATTACGTGTTGTGGGTCATTCTGTGCTACTCATCCCCTGATTTACTCCCAATGTGACCCGACACCTGATTTTTTTTATGAAATTATCTACTTATAAATTTACTTTTTCATTAGTCATCTTGGAAATAATCAGACGACACGTATAAGAGTACAAGAGAGGTGTGGAAGGTGATCTTGGACCAACTTGTGACCTTTTGAAGTTCCCAGTTTTATAGTTCAGGGTTTTGGTTCCTTAAGTATGCTAATTCTCACCTGGAAATAAGAGTCGTCGCTCGTGCTAACATTACAGGTATTTAAACGTTAAGACAATACCCCAAAGATTGAACACTAGTTCTAAATGTTCTGAAGACACCAATAGTAATACACTCATGAGACTGTATACATTATACACTTGACTGGAACACAAACTTGAAACTCGACATACAAAAACGCGCGCACACACACATACTTATTATATAAACACACAGTCATGACGGCGCACTTCTTATCAAGGCAGGACATATACTCTTGATAGATGCATGGACTAAGACAATAAATATGAAAATAAACACAAGGACTCAGGATAACTGCGGACTTACTTAATGCAGTCATTGAACACTTAAGACAATGCAAACATATTCTCATGCATAAACGTACACTCAGAGTAATACATACACTCTCATGGCATTCCTTACTAGCTCAAGACATTCTGAATACACTAACGTAAAGGCGTAAAAGCCATTACATCCAAGGTTAGTCCACCTGGTAAACACCTATTGGAGGCGAGACAAGCCACAAAGACATAAAATATACAGTATATATATACACTAAGTAGGCAACATAAACACTGAGACACTTCTGTCACCCCGTACAGTGACTCTCAGGCATCGCAAGCTCTTAACACAATAAAGGCTAAACCAAACATTCACCAACGAAACGAAAACAAACTCAGTGGTTTATTTTCATTAATATAATATATGCTTGAGGTTTTTTGCCGACCATTGACTGCTTCACGTGTGACCTAAGGTAGCCACGTAAATCTTGAACTATATGGCATTAAATCTTCCCACGATGATGACACATGAATACCAACAGACAAATACTCTTAGTAAACACCACAATGAGTCTGTATGTCATGTCTAATTATGAAGTAAATGAATTCCTGACACCAAATCTTGAGTACTATAGATGATTAACGCCTTGTGTGTGTATTTGTGTGTCAATGCGAAAGTGAGAGAGAAAGACATGAGAAAGTAACTACGTGTGCATCACAGTCACTATCCATCTGTATTCATGTAATGGGTCGTCTTTATACATTATGTATGGATCGTACATCATCAGTGTGTCAATATTCACCAGGATAGCGGAGCCGTTTTATATCCACACGCAGAACTCGGTAAACATTTATCTCGGTCCATCAGCTGATTTCTGTCAACAAAACATTGATCTAGTCCTGGCCAGTGTCCGAAACAATTCACTCAATGTACAGTACGTTACTGTCCTCATTTACAAAAACTATTAGTTGCCAGGAGTTACTGACTTGCTGTGTACCTTATAAGTACTCCGGTCAGCTGAGTCAACTACTATTAGACAGAGAAACTATATATGTGACGTCTGGAACTGCTTGGAAGTTGCGTGTGAGCGTAACAAAACGCACAACGTCTGACCTACAAACTACACCCGCCCTCACTCAACACTACGACCACCCTTATCTGTCAGTACACAGCTTGGGTGATCTTGCATACCAACCAGCGCCTCCAAGGTAAATCTGATTTTCATGCTTACAGCGCAGGAGTCGTTTACTCCCACCATATAGAGTACATCAATTATTCCTACAAGACTGTTAACGGTGAACGAGGCACAGTATAACGTCAGTTTCTTCTTTACTGTGTACTGCACTGTACCTGTCTTCATAATCTGTTACAGTGTGTTTCAATACCAGCCAGTTCTGAAGATCATATGAAATTATTGTTTAATAGATAATAAAACGAGGAGGAACACGTTATTTTCTATTGGCTTCTAACCCTGTTTTTTAAATTATCAATCATATATCAGAGTAATAGTGAATTTATCATAAGCTGCAAGTTTTTGTCTTTTTATCTTTTAATTCACTGCGAACTTTCTGGCTGCTAATTCTTTGAAATAATATTTTACACGAAGGTTCACACTTGTTCTCCCCATTATTAACTTGCTTATAATGGCATCTTAATGTCTGTTTTCTAGATTATAAAAATAACACAAAAAATAATGTACAAATGAGCAACAATTATACAACTGCCAGGCAGAGAAGCACACCGGCGACTACAGGAGCATTTTTTCTTTATATTTTTCAAATTTAATTTCTGTCATAAGTTTATTTTCCGAAAGTACATACAATGAAAACAAATGTAAGTAATTTTCTTATGAAGAGGGACATTTTTGTGCATAAAAATCAATTGTAAATGTCCAAATGTTTAGCTAATAAATAATATTATTTTATAGAGAAAACCAAGTTTATTTTATCAGTGTGCATTTTCGTCATTACGAATTATTCTACATATATAAATAATATCCGTACTCACTCTGAAATGGCAACATCTGATTTTGGAACCAACTTGAATTACACAACAGATTTTATCGAAATACAAACAGAAAAATAAAATTTCAAATATATGTGAAAAACATATCAACCACTAGAAATTATTTTGTAATGTAAACAATGGCGCCAGTATTAGGGGTAAACCCTATAAATTATAAGCATTGTCAACACCACATAGCTAATGCAACACTGTAACTTACCACTTGTAGGATGACCTCGTCTACAAATAGTGTGAAGACTTGGCTAGGAGGCACCGAGTTCTGGGCATGATTCAAGGTCCCTGTGTGCCCACTGACCTTCACGGATAACCTCACTAAGCTTATAACAAACTGTCAAACTAACAACTGTTTCACTGTCACTGCCTCGTGGCACACTGAACATCACCTAGATCAAGCTAATGTGTCAAGCTGTGACATTTTTGGTAGCGAT
Source organism: Homarus americanus (assembly GCF_018991925.1). NCBI lineage: Eukaryota > Metazoa > Arthropoda > Malacostraca > Decapoda > Nephropidae > Homarus > Homarus americanus. The sequence continues at coordinate 13,334 of NW_024751226.1, forward strand.
ATAAAGTTACGCCAAAGTTCACGTAGTGAGAGCTTTAAGACAAAGCAAATGTTTACTCTCAGTATCACTCAGTTTACACTAAAGTGTCTTTTGTCACCACCTCACTGCCAGGTGTGTCTGCCTCATTGTAAACAATCTTACGTTACCCCCTGCCCCCTATGCTGGCAGCAACACCTGACAGAGGTAGATGATGTTGACAATAACGTGGAATGAGTTGTATATTCACACTTCAGTCCACAATACAGGCTCGAACCCCTTGTCCAAACTCAGGTCTTCAGCTAATATATCCAATTGTAATAAAACAAAAACAAAAAAACATTTAATGGCCACACTTCAGTATTAATATCAACTGACATAGGAGAATAAAATAGAATGAATAATACAGATCAAGAATGAGTAAGGTTTTAGTTGTGGTGTTGTCAATAGTAAGAGAGACAGTTGAGACCCTGCAATTGTGTGTAAATGAGGCAGAAAGATAGATGATGATGATGATGATGATGATGATGATGATGATGATGATGATGATGATTATTGATGATGATGATGATAATGATGATGATGATGATGATGATGATGAAATGATTATTATTGATGATGATGATGATGATGATGATAATGATTTAACCAGCAAGGGATCAGGCAGAAGTGTTCATTTCATTAAGAGTCAAATTAAGGCCTCAAGTGAAAGGCAAATTAATAATTGATCTCGAGTGATATGAATAATAAATTAGGCTGTGGGTGTAAACTGTAACGGTATCACTCCACCGCCGCAGCACATTTATATCTCCTAGTTCTGGCCAACAGGTTCGCTCTTCAGTAATAGTAATTCTTCACAACTTTATCGGGTGATATGTTTTTTCGTTATTTGACACTATAAAAAAATACGACTCAAGAATCAAATCAAATAAACCATGAATGTAGATAAAAGGAATTACTTTTGTTTAAATAAAAAAGGATAATATAAAATTAATGCTTGATATATATCCAGTGTTTTGATTATATTTTTTGTGTAGACAGGTGGGAAGATATTTTCTCCAACTCTTCATCGAATGATTTTTTCGACAGGACTGCCTGCATTGAAGTAGGGAAAATAAAAGTCAACAAATATAAGCCAGAGGTATTCATGGGTTAAGTGTGTGGCGGAGGGTGTTTACCGCCTCCTCCACGACTCAAATCAGGTTATACTTACTTGAGAAATCTTTAATCATTAACCATTACCTAAACTGCACTAATCACTTCATTAATATAACAGTTAACACTTAATACTAGTGAAGCGCTGACTCTGGTGGTCTTGTTCAGTGTGTTGTTGATATAAAGCATCTCACATTAGCTTCTTTCATCATGGATAAATAATAAATAAAAATACAAGCCCCATTATCTTACAGGCTTCCACTCACTACACAACATCACTGAGCCTAACATTTCCGATTAAGGCATTATTCCAAGGCACCACTTTTAGCAATGTATAGTACAGACTTTTTTCACCCAAGTACTGCGATATTCCCTTAACTACACTCTCCACTTGCTGCTCCACCACTGCCGGGAAATAATATTTCATTATCACTAAAACAGGTGACAAAAAATAGAATGGGAACAAATAAAAAAGAGACTCGACCCTCGTGGGTTCTTGTGATCGGCTTCCCATCGCCCTTGCGAGGTATGGGATCCCTACAAGATGGCGGCCGCTCACTCGAGCGCCGACAAAGGCTGTTTCGGTTATTCAATTTTCTCTCACAATCGCCACATTACAGAAACTTCATTTTTCAATTCACTACACCCTGGGTACGGGCTATTCACGTAACTGGTGTGTACTATCATCTACAATAGGCGAGAGACAGATCTGGAAAACCAAGTTTCACATTCCGCTATTCGCTTCTCGTAATTCAATCGTCTTGAATATGGAGACAGCATAACACATTACAATTTACACTATTTTCTTTATACTATTTTTATTTATTTTTTACAATTAACTTTGGAGTTTAGAAACGTACAGCTCGCTGAAGTTTCCCCACACTGAACTTTTATAAAGAAACTTCGGATTACCACTTGTTTTCTTGAACAATTGCAACTTATTAAAGCTGTCGTGTTGATTTTACCAATATATCACGATTTATCTTTTAATTTACCATTATAAAACACAGAGGAG
>NW_024751227.1:0-20990 GCF_018991925.1 Homarus americanus
CTAGAAGGTGTGTCACACTATATAGTGGTAGGGTGAAGGTGGGTCCATTCTCAAGTGGCAGGATGAAGGTAGCACACCTCAAGCGGCAGTCTGAAGATTGGTCACACTCTTAGTGTGTAGGGTGAAGGTGGGTCACTTCAAGTGGCAAGGTGAAGGTGAGTAACACTCAGCGACAGTGTGAAGGTGGGTCACTGTCAGGTGGCATGGTGAAGGTCACACTCTCAAGTAGCAGGTGCAAAGGTGGGTCACACTCTCAAGTGGCAGGTTGAAGGTGGGTCACATTCTAAGTGGTAGGGTGAAGGTGGGTCACACTCTCAAGTGGCAGGTTGAAGGTGGGTCACATTCTCAAACGGCAGGGTGAAGATGGGTCACAATTCTCAAGTGGCAGCATGAAGATGGGTTCAATTCAAGTTGTTGGGTGAACATGGGTCACACTCTCAAGTGGCATGGTGAAGGTGAATCACACTCTCAAGTGGTTGAGTTAAGATGGGTCACACTCTCAAGTGGCAGGGTGAAGGTGGGTCACACTCTCAAGTAGCAGTGGTGGTTAGGGTCACACGTTCAAGTGGCAGAGAGAAGGTGGGTCACACTTTAACTGGCAAGGTGAAGGTGGGTCAAACTATCAAATGAAGGGTGAAGGTGGGTCACACTTCTGAAGTGACAGGGTGAAGGTGGGGTCACACTCAAGTGTCAGGTGAAGGTGGGTCACACTAAGCGGCAGTGTGACGGTGGCACACTTTCAAGTAGTAGGTGTTAAGGTTGGTCACACCTCACGTGGTAGGTAAAGGTGGGTCACACTCAGGTGACAGGGTGAAGGTCGGGACACACTCCGTGGCAGGTGAAGGTGGGTCACTCTCACAAGTCGCAGGATGAAGGTGGGTCACACTAGCAAGTCGTAGGTTGAAGGTGGTCACACTCTAGTGGTGAGGTGAAGCTGGGACACACTCTCAAGTGGCAGGTGAAGGTGGGTCACACTCTCAAGCGGCAGTGTGAAGGTGGGTCACACTCTCAAGTAGTAGGTGTTAAGGTTGGTCACACCCTCACATGGTAGGGTAAAGGTGGGTCACACTCAGGTGACAGGGTGAAGGTCGGACACACTCTCAAGTGGCAGGTGAAGGTGGGTCACTCTCACAAGTTGCAGGGTGAAGGTGGGTCCTGCTTCACACGGGCAGGGGTGAAGGTGAAACATCAAGTGACTGGGTGAAGGTGGGTCACACTGTCAGGTGGCATGGTGAAGGTGCACACTCTCTGTAGCAGGTGCAAAGGTGGGTCACACTCAAGTGGCAGGTTGAAGGTGGGTCACACTCTATATTGGTAGGGGTGAAGGTGGGCCAAGTGGCAGCGTGGGTCACACTCTGGTTGTTGGGTGAAGATGGGTCACACTTTCAAGTGGCAGCGTGAAGGTGGGCTCACACCGGTTGTTGGGTGAAGATGGGTCACACTCAAGTGGCAGCGTGTAGGTGGGTCACACTCTCAAGTAGCAGTTGTGAGGTTGGGGTCACACTCTCAAGTGGCAGGGAGAAGGTGGGTCACACTCTCAACTGGCAAGGTGAAGGTGGGTCAAACTATCAAATGGGAGGGTGAAGGTGGGTCACACTCTGAAGTGAGAGGGTGAAGGTGGGTCACACTCGTGGCAGGTGAAGGTGGATCACACTTCAAGCGGCAGGTGAAGGTGGTCACACTCTCAAGTAGTAGGTGTTATGTCACACCTCACAGTGGTAGGTAAAGGAGGTCACACTCAGGTGACAGGGCAGGGACACACTCTGTGGCAGGTGGTGGGTCACTCTCAAGTGATGAAAGTGGGTCACACTAGCAAGTCGCAGGTTGGTGGGTCACACTCTCCAGTGGTGAGGTGAAGGTGGGACACACTCCTGTGGCAGGTGAAGGTGGGTCACTCTCACAAGTCTCAGGATGAAGGTGGGTCACACTCTCAAGTAGTAGGTGTTAAGGTTGGTCGCACCCTCAATTGGTAGGGTAAAGGTGGGTCACACTCAGGTGACAGGGTGAAGGTGGGACACACTCTCAAGTGGCAGGTGAAGGTGGGTCACTCTCACAAGTCGCAGGATGAAGGTGGGTCACACTGGCAAGTCGCAGGTTGAAAGTGGGTCACACTCTCTAGTGGTGCGGTGAAGGTGGGACACACTCTTAAGTGGCAGGTGAATTTGGGTCACTCTCACAAGTCGTAGGATGAAAGTGGGTCACACTAGCAAGTGGAATGTTGAAGGTGGGTCACACTCTCAAGTAGTAGGTGTGAAGGTGGGTCACACTCTAGTGGTGAGGTGAAGGTGGGTCACACCTCGCAGTAGGTGTGAAGGTGGGTCACCTCAGTGGTGAGGAAGGTGGGTCACACTCTCAGGGATTAGGTGTGAAGGTGGGTCACACCTCATGTGGCAGGGTAAAGGTGGGTCACATTCAAGGACAGGGTGAAGGTGGGGCACTGCAGGCAGGTGAAGGTGGGTCACTCTCTGTTGCAGGATGAAGGTGGGTCACACTCTCACATGGCGGTGAAGGTGAGTAAATACTCAAGTGACAGGGTGAAGGTGGGTCAGACTGTCAGGTGGCATGGTGAAGTGGGTCACACCTCTAGTGGTGAGGTGAAGGTGGGTCACACACTCAAGTAGTAGGTGTGAAGGTGGGTCACACTGTGGCAGTGTAAAGGTGGTTCACACTCAAGTGACAGGGTGAAGGTGGGCCACACTTCAAGTGGCAGGTGAAGGTGGGTCACTCACAATTTGCATGATGAAGGTGGGTCATGCTCTCACACAGGGTGAAGGTTAGTAACACCTAGCGACAGGGTAAAGGTGGGTCACACTGTCAGGTGGCGGTGAAGTGGGTCACACTCTCAAGCAGCAGGTGCAAAGGTGGGTCACACTCTCAAGTGGCAGGTTGAAGGTGGGTCACAATGGTAGGGTGAAGGTGGGTCACACTCTCATGGCAGGGTGAAGGTGGGTCACATTTCAAGCGGCAGGGTGAAGATGGGTCACTCAAGTGGCAGTGGAGATGGTCACACTTAATGTGGTTGGGTGAAGATGGGTCACACTCTCAAGTGGCAGAGTGAAGATGGGCCCTAAAAGTGGCAGGTGAAGGTGGGTCACACTCTATAGTAGTAGGTGAAGTTGGCCACTCTCAAGTGGCAGGGTGAAGGTGGGTCACACTTCAAGTAGCAGTTGTGAGGTTGGGCTCTCACTCAAGTGGCAGGGAGAAGGTGGGTCACACTTCAACTAGCAGGGTGAAGGTGGGTCAAACTATCAAATGGGAGGGTGAAGGTGGTTCACACTCTCACTGGCAGGGTGAAGGTGGGTCACACTTCAAGAGGCAGGAGGAAGGTGGGTCACACTCTCAAGGGCAGGGTGAATGTGGGTTAACTCTCGTGAGGGAGAAGGTGGGTCACACTCTCAAGTGGCAGGGTGAAGGTGGGTCACACCTCAAGAGACAGGAGGAAGGTGGTCACTCTTAGGTGGCAGGGTGAAGGTGGTTCACACTCACAGCAGGTGAAGGTACAACACTCTACGTGACAGGGTGAAGGTGGTTCACACTCTAGGTGGTGAGGTGAAGGTAGGTCACACTGTAGTAGTAGGTGTGAAGGTGGGTCACACTCTTAGTGGGCAGGATAGAGGTGTGCCACACTCTCAAGTGGCAGGGTGAAGGTGGGTCACACTCAAGTAGTAGGTGAAGGTAGGTCACCTCATGTGGCAGGAGAATGTCACCCCGGGCAGTGGGTGTGAAGGTGGGGTCACACTCTCTAGTGGCGGTGAAGGTGGGTCACACTCAAGTGGCAGGGTGAAGGTGGGTCACACTCTCCAGAAGAAGCTGGGGGAGGTTGGTCACACTCAAGTAGCAGGGAGAAGGTGGGTCACACTCTCAACTAGCAGGGTGAAGGTGGGCAACCATCAAATGGGAGGGTGAAGGTGGGTCACACTCAAGGACATGGTGAAGGTGGGTCACGCTCAAGTGGCAGGTGAAGGTGGGTCACACCTCAAGTGACAGGGTGAAGGTGGTCAAACTCTCAACTGACAGGTGAAGGTGGGTCAAACTATCAAATGGAGGGTGAAGGGTCACACTTCTAGTGACAGGTGAAAGTGGTCAAAATCTGAAGACAGGGTGAAGGTGGGTCACACCATTTAGCAGGATGAATGGGATCACACCAGTGGTGGGGTGAAGGTGGTTCACACTCTCACTGGGCAGGGTGAAGGTGGGTCACACTCTCAAGAGGCAGGAGGAAGGTGGGTCACTCTCTTGTGCAGGGGTGAAGGTGGTTCACACTCAGCAGCAGGGTGAAGGTGGCAACACTCTCACGTGACAGGGTGAAGGTGGGTCACACTCTCTAGTGGTGAGGTGAAGGTAGGGCTCACACTCTAGTAGGTGTGAAGGTGGGACACACTCTATAGTGGTAGGGATAGAGGTGGGTCACACTCTCATGGGCAGGGTGAAGGTGGGTCACACCTCAAGTAGTAGGTGAAGGTGGGTCACACTCTCATGTGGCAAGGTGAATGTGGGGTCACCTTTCAAGTAGCAAGTGAAGGTGGGTAACACTTCTAGTGGTATGGTGAAGGTGGGTTCCCACTCTCACGTGGCAGGGTGAAGGTGACTCACACTCAGCGACAGGGTGAATGTGCACTATCAGGTGGCATGGTGAAGGTGGGTCGCACTCTCAAGTAGCAGGTGTGAAGGTGGGTCACACTCTAAGTGGCAGGTTAAAGGTGGGTCAAATTAACAGTGATAGGGTGAAGGTGGGTCACACTATCAAGCAGGGTAAAGGTGGGTCACACTCATGACAGGGTGAAGGTGGGTTACACTGTCAGGTGGCATGGTGAAGGTGGGTCGACTCTCAAGTAGCAGGGTGAAGGTGGGTCACACTCTCTAGTGGTAGGAGAATGTGGGTCATAATCTCAAGTGACAGTGTGAAGGTGGGTCACACACTCAATAGCAGGATGAATGTGGATCTCACTATCTAGTGTGGGGGTGAAGGTGGGTCACACTCTCAAGTGGCAGGTTGAAGGTGGGTCAAAATCTCTCAAGTGGCAGGAGGAAGGTGGATCACACTCTCAAGTGGGAGGGTGACAGTGGGTCACACTCTCAAGAGGCAGGGAGGAGGTGGGTCACACTCTCATATGGCAGGGGTAAGGTGGGTCACACCCTCAAGTGGCAGAGGTGAAGGTGGGTTACACTCTCTAGTGGTGGGGTGAAGGTGGGTCATACTCTCAAGTAACAGGTGCTTACGTTCAAAGTGGCTGGGTGAAGGTGGGTCACACTCTCAAGTAGCACGTCTGAAGGTGGGTCACACTCTCTAGTAGTGGAAGTGAAGGTGGGTCACACCTCTTAAGAGGTGTGAAGGTGGGTCACACTCTCAAGTGGCAGGAGTGATGGTATGGCCTCTCACAAGTGGCAGGATGAAGGTGGGTCACACTCTCAGTAGCAGGTGTGACGGTGGTCACACTCTCAAGTGGTAGGGTGAAGGTGGGTCACATTCTAAAGTAGAAGGGTGAAGGTGGTCATACTCTCAAGTGCAGGGGTGAGGTGGGTCACCTTCTCATGTAGCAGGTGTGAAGGTGAGTCACACTCTCAAGAGTGGCAGGGTGAAGGTCTGTCACCTCTCAAGTAGCAGGTGTGAGTGGGTCATACTCTCAAGTGGCAGGCGGTGGTCACTCTCTCAAAGTGGCAGCATGAGGTGCTTCCACTCTCAAGTAGAGAAGGTGTGAAGGTTGGTCACCTCTCGTGGCAGGGGTGGTGAGTCACACTCAAGTGGCAGGGTGGTGGGTCACACTCTCAGGTGCTAAAGGTTGGTCACACTCTCAAGTGGAAGGGTGAGGGTGGGTTACACTCTCAAGTGGCAGGTGAAGGTGGGTCACTCTCGCAAGTAGCATGGTGAAGGTCGGTCACTCTCACAAGTAGCAGGGTGAAGGTGGGTCACACTCAACTGGCAGGGTGAAGCTAGGTCACACTCTCAAATGGCAGGGTGATGGTGGGTCACACTCTCATGCGGCAGGGTGAAGGTGTCTCACACTCTCAAGTAGCAGGTGTGAAGGTTGGTCACACTCTCACATGGCAAAGTAAAGGTGGGTCACACTCAGGTGACAGGTTGAAGGTGGGTCACACTCTCAAGTGGGAGGTGAAGGTGGGTCACTCTCACAAGTCGCAAGATGAAGGTGGGTCACACTAGCACGTGGCAGGGTGAAGTTAGGTCACACTCTCAACTGGCAGGGTGAAGGTGGGTCACACTCTCAAGTGATAGGGTGAAAGTGGGTCACACTCTCAAGTGGCAGGGTGAAGGTGGGTCACACTCACAAGTGGCAGGGTGAAGATGGGTCACACTCTCAAGTTGCAGGGTGAAGTGGGTCACACTCTCAGGTGGCAGGGTGAAGGTGGAGTGGCACACTCTCACGTGACAGGGTGTAGGTGGGTCCACTCTCTCTAGTGGTAGGGTGAGAAGGTGAGATTGCACTCTCAAGTGGTTGGGTGAAGGTGGGTCACACTCTCAAGTGACACGGAGTAGGTGAGTCACACTCTCAAGTGACAGGGCGAAGGTGGGTCACACTCTCTAGTGGTAGGGTGAAGATGGGTAACACTCTCAAGTGACAGGGCGTAGGTGGTTCACAATCTCTAGTGGTAGGGTGAAGATGGGTCACACTCTCAAGTTGCAGGGTGAAGGTGGGTCACACACTTATTTAGCAGGATGAATGTGGATCTCACTATCTAGAAATGGGGTGAAGGTGGGTCACACTCTCAAGTGGCAGGGTGAAGGTGGGTCACAGTCTCAAGTGACAGGGCGAAGGTGGGTCACACTCTCTATTGGTAGGGTGAAGTTGGGTCACACTCTCAAGTTGCAGGGTGAAGCTGGGTCACACTCTCAAGTGGCAGGGTGAAGGTGGGTAATACTCTCATGTGACAGGGTGAAGGTGGGTCACACTGTCTAGTGGTAGGGAGAAGGTGGGTCATAACCTCAAGTGACAGTGTGAAGGTGGGTCACACACTCATTTAGCAGGATGAATGTGGATCTCACTATCTAGTGGTGGGGTGAAGGTGGGTCACACTCTCAAGTGGCAGGTTGAAGGTGGGTCAAAATCTCTCAAGTGGCAGGAGGAAGGTGGGTCCTTCTCTCCAGGCTGACAGGTGAAGTGCGTTCAGACTCTCAGGCTGGCTGGGTGAAGGTGGGTCACCTCTCAAATGTGAGGAGTGTGAACGTGGTGCCCTCCTCAGCTGGCAGGTGATGGTGGAGTTACTCTACAGGCAGGATGAAGGTGCTTTACATTTTAGTAGCAGGTGTGAGTTTGAGTCACTCTCAGGTGACAGGGGTGAAGGTGGGTCACACTATATCTGGTAATGCAGTAAAGGTGGGCGATATTCTCAAGTGACAGGGTGGAGTGGGTCATGCTCTCAAGTGGCAAGGTTAAGTGGGTTAAACTGCCAGTGACGGTGTGGGTGATCACCTCTCAAATGGCAGTGCAGGTGGGTCACAATCAAGTGGCAGGGTGGTCGTCCTCTCAAGTGAGAAGGAAGGAGTGAAGGTATGTCACTCTCACAAATGGCAGGATGAAGGTGGGTCAGACTCTCACGTGGCAGGGTGAAGGTGAGTCACACTCAAATGACAGGTGAAAGTGGGTCACACTCTCAATTACCAAGTGTACTGGTGGGTCACACTCTCAAGTGGCAGGTTGAAGGTAGGTCACACTCTCACATGGCACAGTAAAGGAGAGTCACACTCAAGTAACAGGGTGAAAGTGGGTCACACTCTCAAGTAGCAACTGTAAAGGTGGGTCACACTCTCAGGTGACAGGGAGAAGGTGGGTCACACTCTCAAGTGAGAGGGTGAAGGTGGGTCACACTCTCAAGTGGCTGGGTGAAGGTGGGTCACACTCTCAAGTAACAGGGTGAAAGTGGGTCACTCTCTCAAGTGGCATGGTGAAGGTGGGTCACACTCTCAAATGGCAAGGTGAGGTAGGTCATACTCTCTAGTGGTAGGGTGAAGGTGGGTCACACTCTCAAGTGGCAGGGTGACGGTGGGTCACACACTCTAGAGGCTGGGAGAATGTGGGTCACACTCTCATATGGCAGGGCGAAGTTGGGTCACACTTTCAAGTGGCAGGGTGAAGGTGGGTCACACTCTCAAGTGACATGGAGATAATGGGTCACACTTTCAAGTGACAGGGTGAAGGTGGGTCACACTCTCTAGTGGTTGGGTGAAGTTAGGTCACACTCTCACGTGACACGGTGAAGGTGGGTCACACTCTCTAGTGGTAGGGAGAAGGTGGGTCACATTCTCAAGAAAAAGGGTAAAGGCAGGTCATACTCTCAAGTGGCAGGGTGAAGGTGGGTCACACTCTCAAGTAGCAAGTGTGAACGTGGGTGCCACTCTCAACTGGCAGGTGATGGTAGGTCACTCTCACAAGTGGCAGTATGAAGGTGCTTTACACTTTTAAGTAGCAGGTGTGAAGTTTTGTCACACTCTCAAGTGACAGGGTGAAGGTGGGTCACACTATCTAGTGGTAAAGTGACAGTGGGCGATATTCTTAAGTGACAGGGTGGAGGTGGGTCATACTCTCAAGTGGCAAGGTTGAAGTGGGTTAAACTGCCAAGTGACGGTGTAGGTGGGTCACACTCTCAAGTAGCAGGGTGCAGGTGGGTCACACTCTCAAGTGGCAGGGTGAAGGTGGGTCACACTCTCAAGTGGAAGGTGAAGGTATGTCACTCTCACAAATGGCAGGATGAAGGTGGGTCAGACTCTCACGTGGCAGGGTGAAGGTGAGTTACACTCAAATGACAGGTGAAAGTGAGTCACACTCTCAATTAGCAAGTGTTATGGTGGGTCACACTCTCAAGTGGCAGGTTGAAGGTAGGTCACACTCTCACATGGCACAGTAAAGGTGAGTCACACTCAAGTGACAGGATGAAAGTGGGTCACACTCTCAAGTAGCAACTGTAAGGTGGGTCACTCTCAGGTGACAGGGAGAGGTGGGTCACATCTCAAATCGACAGAACAGAAGGTGGTCCTCAAGTGGCTGGGTGAAGGTGGGTCACCTCTCAAGTAACAGGGTGAAAGTGGTCACACTCTCAGAGTGGCATCAGTGAAGGTGGGTCACACTCTCAAATGGGAAGGTGAGGTGGGTCATACTCTCAAGTGGTAGGGTGAAGGTGGGTCACACTCTCAAGTGGCAGGGTGACGGTGTGTCACACACTCAAGAGGCAGGGAGAATGTGGGTCACACTCTCATATGGCAGGGTAAAGGTGGGTCACACACTCAAGTGACAGGGTGAAGGTGGGTCACACTCTCAAGTGGCAGGGTGTAGGTGGGTCACACTCTCATGTGGCAGGGTGAAGGTGGGTCACACTCGAAAGTGGCAGGGTGAAGGTGGGTCACACTCTCAAGTGGCTGGGCGAAAGTGGGTCACACTCTTTAGAGGTAGGGTGAAGTTGGGTCACACTTTCAAGTGGGAGGGTGAAGGTGGGTCACACTCTAAAGTGGCAGGGTGAAGGTGGGTCACACTCTCTAGTTGTAGGGAGAAAGTTGGTCACATTCTCATGTAGAAGGGTGAAGGTGGGTCATACTCTCAATTGGCAGGGTGAAGGTGGGTCACACTCTCAAGTAGAAGGTGTGAAGGTGGGTCACACTCTCAAGTGGCAGGTGATGGTAGGTCACTCTCACAAATGGCAGGATGAAGGTGCTTTACACTTTCAAGTAGCAGGTGTGAAGGTTGGTCACACTCTCAAGTGATAGGGTGAAGGTGGGTCACACTATCTAGTAGTAGAGTGAAAGTGGGCTATATTCTCAAGTGGCAGGGTGAAGGTAACGCTCTCAAGTGACAGGGGTGGTGGAGTCACCTCTCTGGTAATGTGGGGTGAGGTGGGTCACAGCCATGGCGGTGAGGTGGGTCACACTTTCAAGGTAGCAGAGGTGGTCCTCTCAGTGACAAGGCGAAGGTGGGTCACACTCTCTAGTGGTATGTTGAAGTTGGGTCACACTCTCAAGTGGCAGGGTGAAGGTGGGTCACACTCTCAAGTGGCAGGGTGAAGGTGGGTAACACTCTCACAAGACAGGGTGAAGGTGGGTCACACACTCATTTAGCAGGATGAATGTGGATCACACTCTCTAGTAGTGGGGTGAAGGAGGGTCACACTCTCAGGTTGCAGGTTGAAGGTGGGTCACACTCTCAAGTACCAGGGTGTAGGTGGGAAATACTCTCAAGTGGCATTTTGAAGGTGGGTCACACTTTCAAGAGGCAGGAGAAAGGTGGGTCACACACTCAGGTGGCAGGGTGAAGGTGGGTAACACTATCTAGTGCTAGAGTGAAGATGGGCGATATTCTCAAGTGACAGGGTGAAGGTGGGTCACACTCTCAAGTGGCAGGGTGAAGGTGTGTCACACTCTATAGTGGTAGGGTGAAGGTGGGTCACACTCTCAAATGGCAGGGTGAAGGTGGAGCACACTCTCAAGGAGCAGGGTGAAGATGGGTCTCACTCTCAACTGGCAGGGTGAAGGTTGGTCACACTCTCAAGTGGAAGGGTGAGGGTGGGTTACACTCTCAAGTGGCAGGTGAAGGTGGGTCACTCTCGCAAGTAGCATGGTGAAGGTCGGTCACTCTCACAAGTAGCAGGGTGAAGGTGGGTCACACTCAACTGGCAGGGTGAAGCTAGGTCACACTCTCAAATGGCAGGGTGATGGTGGGTCACACTCTCATGCGGCAGGGTGAAGGTGTCTCACACTCTCAAGTAGCAGGTGTGAAGGTTGGTCACACTCTCACATGGCAAAGTAAAGGTGGGTCACACTCAGGTGACAGGTTGAAGGTGGGTCACACTCTCAAGTGGGAGGTGAAGGTGGGTCACTCTCACAAGTCGCAAGATGAAGGTGGGTCACACTAGCACGTGGCAGGGTGAAGTTAGGTGCCTCTCAACTGTGCGGGGTGAGGTGAGTCCACTCTCCGTCGATAGGGTGATGGGTCACACTCTCAAGTAGCAGGGGTGAGGTGGGTCACACTCACAGTGTGAGGGTGAAGATCTGGGTCACACTCTCAAGTTGCAGGGGTAAGTGGTCACCTCTCAGGTGGCGGGTGGTGGTGTGGCACTCTCACGTGACAGGGGTGTGGTGGGTCACCTCTCTGGTGGTAGGGTGGTGGGTCCACTGCTCCTCTAGAGTGGTTGGGTGGTGGGGTAGCACTCTCAGTGACAAGTGAAGGTGGGTCCACTCTCTGAAGTGGTGGGTGGGAGTTAGATCCACTCTCAAGTGACATGGAGAAGGTGATTCACACTCTCAAGTGACAGGCAGTGGGTCACTCTCTAGTAGTTGAGTAAGATGGTCACCTCTCAAGTGACAGGGCGAAAGTGGGTCACACTCTCTACTGGTAGGGTGAAGGTGGGTCACACTCTCAAGTGGCAGGGTGAAGGTGGGTCACACTCTCAAGTGGCAGGGAGAATGTGTGTCACACTCTCAAGTGACAGGGCGAAAGTGGGTCACACTCTCTACTGGTAGGGTGAAGGTGGGTCACACTCTCAAGTGGCAGGGTGAAGGTGGGTGACACTCTCAAGTGGTAGGTTGAGGGTGGGTTACACTCTCAATTGACAGGGTGAAGGTGGGTCACACTCTCTAGTGGTAGGGTGAGGTGGGTCACACTCTCAAGTGACATGGAGATGGTGGGTCACACTCAAGTGACAGTGCGAAAGGTGGGTCACACCTCTCTAGTAGGGTGAAGTTGGGCCGCTAATTTCTCGTTGCAGGGTGAAGGTCACTCTCAAGTGGTAGGGTGAAGGTGGGTAACACTCTCACTTGACAGGGTGAAGGTGGGTCACACTGTCTAGTGGTTGGGAGAAGGTGGGTCATAATCTCAAGTGACAGTGTGAAGGTGGGTCATACACTCATTTAGCAGGATGAATGTGGATCTCACTATCTAGTGGTGGGGTGAAGGTGGGTCACACTCTCAAGTAGCAACTGGAAAGGTGAGTCACACTCTCAGGTGACAGGGAGAAGGTGGGTCACACTCTCAAGTGACAAGGTGAAGGTGGGTCAGACTCTCAAGTGGCTGGGTGAAGGTGGGTCACACTCTCAAGTAGCAAGTGTGAACGTTGGTGCCACTCTCAACTGGCAGGTGATGGTAGGTTACTCTCACAAGTGGCAGGATGAAGGTGCTTTACACTTTTAAGTAGCAGGTGTGAAGTTTGGTCACACTCTCAAGTGACAGGGTGAAGGTGGGTCACACTATCTAGTGGTAAAGTAAAGGTGGGCGATATTCTCAAGTGACAGGGTGGAGGTGGGTCATACTCTCAAGTGGCAAGGTTGAAGTGGGGTTGAACTGCCAAGGACGGCAGTAGGTGGCCCACACTCTTTGCCAGCAGGCAGGTGGGTCACACTCAAGTGGCAGGGTGAAGGTGGGTCACACTCTCAAGTGGAAGGTGAAGGTGGGTCACTCTCACAAATGGCAGGATGAAGGTGGGTCAGACTCTCACGTGGCAGGGTGAAGGTGAGTCACACTCAAATGACAGGTGAAAGTGGGTGACACTCTCAATTAGCAAGTGTACAGGTGGGTCACACTCTTAAGTGGCAGGTTGAAGGTAGGTCACACTCTCACATGGCACAGTAAAGGTGAGTCACACTCAAGTAACAGGGTGAAAGTGGGTCACACTCTCAAGTAGCAACTGTAAAGGTGGGTCACACTCTCAGGTGACAGGGAGAAGGTGGGTCACACTCTCAAGTGAGAGGGTGAAGGTGGGTCACACTCTCAAGTGGCTGGGTGAAGGTGGGTCACACTCTCAAGTAACAGGGTGAAAGTGGGTCACTCTCTCAAGTGGCATGGTGAAGGTGGGTCACACTCTCAAATGGCAAGGTGAGGTAGGTCATACTCTCTAGTGGTAGGGTGAAGGTGGGTCACACTCTCAAGTGGCTGGGTGACGGTGTGTCACACACTCAAGAGGCAGGGAGAATGTGGGTCACACTCTCATATGGCAGGGTAAAGGTGGGTCACACACTCAAGTGACAGGGTGAAGGTGGGTCACACTCTCAAGTGGCAGGGTGTAGGTGGGTCACACTCTCATGTGGCAGGGTGAAGGTGGGTCACACTCGAAAGTGGCAGGGTGAAGGTGGGTCACACTCTCAAGTGGCTGGGCGAAAGTGGGTCACACTCTTTAGAGGTAGGGTGAAGTTGGGTCACACTTTCAAGTGGGAGGGTGAAGGTGGGTCACACTCTAAAGTGGCAGGGTGAAGGTGGGTCACACTCTCTAGTGGTAGGGAGAAAGTTGGTCACATTCTCAAGTAGAAGGGTGAAGGTGGGTCATACTCTCAATTGGCAGGGTGAAGGTGGGTCACACTCTCAAGTAGAAGGTGTGAAGGTGGGTCACACTCTCAAGTGGCAGGTGATGGTAGGTCACTCTCACAAATGGCAGGATGAAGGTGCTTTACACTTTCAAGTAGCAGGTGTGAAGGTTGGTCACACTCTCAAGTGGTAGGGTGAAGGTGGGTCACACTATCTAGTAGTGAAATTAGTGGGCTATATTACTCAAGTGGCAGGGGTGAAGGAGGGTGGCACTCTCAAGTGACAGGGGTGGTGGGTCACACTCTCTGGTAATGGGTGAGGTGGGTCACAGCCATATAGCAGGAGTGAAGGTGGGTCCACACTTTCAAGTGTGAGGTGAAGGTGGGTCACACTCTCAAATGACAAGGCGAAGGTGGGTCACACTCTCTAGTGGTATGTTGAAGTTGGGTCACACTCTCAAGTGGCAGGGTGAAGGTGGGTCACACTCTCAAGTGGCAGGGTGAAGGTGGGTAACACTCTCACAAGACAGGGTGAAGGTGGGTCACACACTCATTTAGCAGGATGAATGTGGATCACACTCTCTAGTAGTGGGGTGAAGGAGGGTCACACTCTCAGGTTGCAGGTTGAAGGTGGGTCACACTCTCAAGTACCAGGGTGTAGGTGGGAAATACTCTCAAGTGGCATTTTGAAGGTGGGTCACACTTTCAAGAGGCAGGAGAAAGGTGGGTCACACACTCAGGTGGCAGGGTGAAGGTGGGTAACACTATCTAGTGCTAGAGTGAAGATGGGCGATATTCTCAAGTGACAGGGTGAAGGTGGGTCACACTCTCAAGTGGCAGGGTGAAGGTGTGTCACACTCTATAGTGGTAGGGTGAAGGTGGGTCACACTCAAGTATTTAAGGTGGCTGTCATGTGAGTGTGGGTCACACCTTTCTAAGTGGCATTTGTTGTATTTCACTCTTCTAGTGAGAAGGTGACTGCCTTCTCTAACACTAGGTGTGTCCCACCTTCCACCTGCTACTTGAGAGTGTGACCCACTTCACATAGTGACTCTGTCACACCTGCTGGAAGTGTGACCCACTTTCACCACTGCGCACGTGTTGAGAATGTGACCCACCTTCACCCCCACTAGTGAGGAAGACCCTACCTAATGTGTGACCCACGTTTCATTCTGTCACTTGAGAGTGTAACCCTGCCACCGTGCCTCTTGAAGCTTGTGACCCCTTCACACCTTGAGTGTGTGACCCGTCCCCTGCTAATGTGTGTGATCCCTCCCACTTAGTGTGTTACTGAGTGTGGCCCATTCCCTACATTTGAGTTGTACCTTCACCCTGCACTTGAGGTGTGACCCACCTTCACCCTGCCACTTAGAGTGTGACCCACCTTCACCCTGTCATGAGAGTGTGACCCAGTCTCACCCTGTGGCTTGAGTGTGACCCCTTCACACTGCCACTTGAGAGTGTGACCCACTTTCACATTGTGACTTGAGAGTGTGACCCACCTTCACCGTTTGCCACGTTGAGTGTGACCCCTTCACCCCTGCCACTTGAGGTGTGACCACCTTCACCTGCCACTTATAGAGGTGACCCACTTCCTTCCACTTGAGAGTGTGACCCCACCTTCACACCTGCTACTTGTGAGGCCCACCTTCACCTGCTTGAGGTGTGACCCACCTTCACACCTTCTATTTGAGAGTGTGACCACCTATCCCTGCCACTTGTGACCTTCACCTGCCATGAGAGTGTGACCCACCTTCACACCTGCTACTTGAGAGTGTGACCCACCTTCATCCTGCCACTTGTGGATGTGACCCACCTTCACCTGCCACTTGAGAGTGTGACACCTTCATCATGCACTTGTGAGTGACCTACCTTCACCTGCACCTTGAAATTTGAGCCCACCTTCACCCTGTCACTTGAGAGTTTGACCCACTTCACCCTGCCACTGAGAGTGTGACCCACCTTCACCCTGCCTGGAGAGTGTGACCCCATTCACCCTGTCACTTGAGTGTGACCCACCTTCACCCCTGCACAATGAGTGTGACCCACTTCACCTGCCACTTGAGGGTGTGACCACCTTCACCCTGCCACTTGAGAGTATGACCCACCTACACCCTCGCCCAGCAGTATAACCCACTCACTTGCAATTGAAAGTGTGACCCACCTTCACCCTGTCCTTACAAAGTGTCATACCTTCACCCTGCACTAGCCCACCTTCACCCTGTCGCATGAAGTGTGACCACCTTCCCCTGCCACTTGGAGTGTGGACCCCACCTTCACCCTGCCACTTGAGAGTGAGCCCACCTTCACCCTACCCTTGAGAGTGTGACCTTTCCCCTGCTACCTGAGAATTGTGACCCACCTTCACCTTGCCACTTGAGGAGTGTCACCCCCCTTCACCCTGCCATTTGAGGTGTGACCCACCTTCACCCTGCCACTTGAGTGTGACCCACCTTCACATGCCACTTAGTGTGACCCACCTTCACCCTGCTACTTGAGTGTGGTCCACCTTCACCCTGTCACTTGGGAGTATGACCCACCTTCACCTGCCATGAGAGTGTGACCCACCTTCACCCTGTCATTGAGAGTGTTTACCTTCACCCTGCCACTTGAAGTGTGACCCACCTTCACCCTGCCACTTGAGAGTGTGCCAACTTCAACCTACCACTAGAAGTGTGACCCACCTTCACCTTGTCACTTGAGCGTGTGACCCACCTTCACCCTGCCACTTGAGAGTGTGACCCTCCCACCCTGCCACTTGACTTTGACCCAGCTCACACCTACCACTAGAGTGTGACCCACCTTCACCCTGTCACTTGAAAGTGTTACCCACCTTCACCCTGCCACTTGAGGTATGACCCTCCTTCACCCCTGCCACTTGAGAGTGTGACCTACCTTCACCCTTCTACTTGAGAATGTGACCCCACCTTCACCCCTACCACTAGAAGTGTGACCCAAGGTCATACCTGCTACTTGTGAGTGACCTACCATCACCTGCCATGAGAGTGTGACCCACCTTCACACCTGCTACCTTGAGAGTGTGACCCACCTTCACCTGCCACTAAACAGTGTGACCCATCTTCACCCTGCCACTTGAGGTGTGCTCCACCATCACCCTGCCATGAGAGTGTGACCCACCTTCACCCTACACTATAGAGTGTGACACACCTTCACCCTACCACTTGAGAGTGGGACCCACCTGAACATCTGCTACTTGAAGTGTGACCCACCTTGCCATGCCACCTGAAAGTGTGACCCACCTTTACAGCTGCTGCCCAGAGTGTGACCCACCTTCACCCTGTCACTCAGTGTGACTCCACTTCACCCTGCCACTTGAGAGTATGACCCACCTATACACCCTGCTACTTGATATTGTGACCCATCTTCACCCCTGCTTAAGTGAGCCCATCTTCACCCAACCACTTGAGAATGTGATTCACCTTCACCATGCCACTTGAGAGTGTGACCCATTTTCACCCAACCACTTGAGAGTGTGACCCACCTTCACGCAGCTCCCTTGAGAATGTGACCCACCTTCACCCTACCACTAAAGAGGTGTGACCACCTTCACCCAGCCATGAGTGGGACCCGCCTTCATCTGCTACTTGAGAGTGTGACCACCTTATACACCTGCCACTTGAGATTGGTGACCCACCTTTAGCTGCTACTTGAGAGTGTGACCCTTCATCCCTGCCACTTGTGAGAGTGACCTACCATCACCTGCCAGGTGTGACCCACCTTCACACCTCCTACTTAGAGTGTGACCCACCTTCACTCTGCCAATAAAGAGTGTGACACACCTTCACCCTGCCACTTGAGAGTGGGACCCACCTTTACATCTGCTACTTGAGGTGTGACTCACCTTATACATGCCACCTGAGGTGTGACCCACCTTTCAGCTGCTACCAGAGTGTGACCCACTTCACCTGTTACTCGAGGTGTGACTCAACTTCACCCTGCCACTTGAGAGTGTGATCCACTTTCTCACTGCCTCTTGAGAGTGTGACCCACCGTCACCCTGCCACTTGAGAGTGTGACCCACCTTCACCCTGCCACTAGAGAGTATGACCCACCTCACCTTGCCATTTGAGAGTGTGACCCACATTCACCCTGCCACTTCTGAGTGTGACCCACTTTCACCCTGTCACTCGAGAGTGTAATCCACCTTCACCCTGCCATTTGATAGTTTGACCCACCTTTACCCTGTCACTTGAGAGTGTGACCCACCTTCACTCGTCACCTGAGTGTGTGACCCACCTTTCATCCTGCCACTTGGGAGTGTGACCCACCTTCACCCCACTACTAGAGAGTGTGATCCACATTCATCCTGCTAAATGAGTGTGTGACCCACCTTCACCCTGTCACTTGAGAGTATGACCCACCTTCTCCCTACCACTAGAGAGTGTGACCCACCTTCACCCTGCCACGTGAGAGTGTTACCCACCTTCACCCTGCTGCATCAGAGGGTGACCCACCTTCACCCCACTACTAGAGAGTGTGATTCACATTCATCCTGCTAAATGAGTGTGTGACCCGCTTTCACCCTGTCACTTCAGAGTATGACCCACCTTCTCCCTACCACAAGAGAGTGTGACCCACCTTCGCCCTCTCACTTGAGAGTGTGACCCACCTTCACCCTGCCACTTGTGAGAGTGACCCACCTCCACCTGCCACTTGAGAGTGTGACCCACCTTCACCCTGTCACTTGAGTGTGACTCACCTTCACCCTGTCACCTGAGAGTGTGACCAACCTTCACACCTGCTACTTGAGAGTGTAAAGCACCTTCATCGTGCCACTTGTGAGAGTGACCTACCGTCACCTGTCACTTGGAAGTATAACCCACTTCCACCTTGCCACTTGAGAGTATGACCCACTTCCACCCTGTCACTTGAGAAGATCGCCCACCTTCACTCTACCACTAGATAGTGTGACCCACCTTCACGCCTGCTACTTGAGAGTGTGACCCTTCACCCTGCCACTTGAGAATGTGACCCAACTTCACCCTACCACTAGAGAGTGTGACCCACCTTCGGCCTGTCACTTGAGAGTGTGACCCACCTTCTCCACGTCACTTGAGAGTGTGACCCACTTTCACCCTGTCACTGGAAAGTGTGACCCACCTTCACCCTGCCATATGACTGTGACCCAACTCACCCAACCACTAGAGAGTGTGACCCACCTTCACCCTGTCACTTGAGAGTGTTACCCACCTTCACCTTGCCAATTGAGAGTGTGACCCACCTTCACTCTGCCACTTGAGAATGTGACCCACCTTCACCCTACCACGAGAGTGTGACCCACCTTCGCCCTGCCACTAAAATGTGACCCACCTTCACCCTACCACGAGAGAGTGTGACCCACCTTCTCCCTACCACTAGAGAGTGTGACCCACCTTCACCTCCCCCACTTGAGAATGTGACCCACCTCACCCTGCACCTCTAAAGAGTGTGGACCCACTTTCGCCCTGCCACTTTCGGAGTGTGACCCACGTATACCCTGCCACTTTCGAGTGTGACCCACCTGCACCCTGCCAATGGAGAGTGTGACCCACCTATACCCTGCCACTTGAGAGCGTGACCCACCTTCACCCTGTCACTTGAGAGTGTGACCCACCTTTACCCTGCCATATGAGAGTGTGACCCACATTCTCCCTGCCTCTTGAGTGTGTGACCCACCGTCACCCTGCCACTTGAGAGTGTGACCCACCTTCACCATACCACTAGAGAGTATGACCTACCTCACCTTGCCATTTGAGAGTGTGACCCACCTTCACCATGCCACTTGAGAGAGTGACCCACTTTCACCCCGTTACTTGAGAGTGTGACCCACCTTCACCCAGCCACTTGAGAGTGTGACCCACCTTCACCCTGTCACTTGAGAGTGTGACCCACCTTCTCCCTGTCACCTGAGAGTGTGACCCACCTTTACAGTTGCTACTTGAGAGTGTGACCCACATTCACCCTGTCACTTGAGTGTGACTCACCTTTACTGTGCCATGTGAGAGTGTGACCTACCTTCAACCTGCCACTTGAGAGTGTGACCCACCTGTACACTTGCTAATTGAGAGTGTCACCCACTTTCACCTGTCATTTGAGTGTGACTCACCTTCACCCTGCCACGTGAGAGTCTGACCCACCTTCATCCTGCCATTTGTGAGAGTGACCCACCTTCACCTTCCACTTGAGAGTGTGATCCACCTTCACCCTGCCACTTGAGAGTGTGACCCACCTGCACCCTGCTACTTGAGAGTGTGACCGACCTACACCGTCACTTGGCAGTTTAACCCACTTCAACCTTGCCACTTGAGAGTATGACCCACCTCCACCCTGTCACTTGAGAATATCGCCCACCTTCACTTTACCACTAGATAGTGTGACCCACCTTCACCCTGTCACTTGAGAGTGTGACCAAACTTCACACCTGCTACTTAAAAGTGTATAGCACCTTCATCCTGCCACTTGTGAGAGTGACCTACCATCACCTGCCAGTTGAGAGTGGCACCCACGTTCACACTTGCTACTTGAGAGTGTGACCCACCTTCACCTTGCCACTTGAGAGTATGACCCGACTTTACCCTTCTTCTTGAGAATGTGACCCACCTTCTCCCTACCACTAGAGAGTGTGACCCACCTTTACCGTGTCACGTGAGAGTGTGACCCAACTTCACCCTACCACTAGAGAGTGTGACCCACCTTCACCCTGTCACTTGAAAGTGTGACCCATTATCTCCATGTCACTTGAGAGTGTGACCCACCTTCACCCTGCCACTTGAAAGTGTGACCCAACTTCACCCTGCCATATGACTGTGACCCACCTCACCCTTCCACTAGAGCGTGTGACCCACCTTCACCTTGCCACTTGAGAGTGTGACACACTTTCACCCTGTCACTTGAGAGTGTGACCCACCTTACACTTCTCTTGAGTGTAACCACCTTCATGCCATTTGTGAGTGTGACCTACCTTCACCTGCCACTTGAGGTGTGACCCACCTTCACCCTGCCATGAGAGTGTGACCCACCTTCACCCTGCCATGTGACTGTGACCCACCTCACCTACCACTGAGGTGACCCACCTTCACCCTGCCATGAGAGTGTTACCCACCTTCACCCTGCCACTAGAGTATAGCCCACTTTCACTCTACCACTGGATAGTGTTGCCCACCTTCACCCTGTCACTTGAGGTGTGACCAACCTTCACACCTGCTACTTGAGATGTAAACATCTTCATCCTGCCATTTGTGAGTGACCTCCATTACCTGCCGCCCGAGGTGTGACCCACCTTCACCAGCCTTCTGCTTGAGAGTGTGACCCACCTTCACCCTGCCACTTGAGGTGTGACCCACCTTCACCCTGTCTCTTGAGAGTGTGACCCACCTTCACCCTGTCATGAGGTGTGACCCACCTTTACCCTGCCATTTGAGAGTATGACCCACCTTCTCCCAGCCTCTTGGATGTGTGACCCACCGTCACCCAGCCCATGAGAGTGTGTGACCCACCTTCACCCTGTCACTTGAGAGTGTGACCCACCTTCACCTGTCATTTTAGTGTGACCCACCTTCACCTGCCACTTGAGAGTGTGACCCACCTTCATCCTGCCATTTGTGAGTGTGACCCACCTTCTCCATCCACTTGAGGTGTGACCCACCTTCACCCTGTCACTTGTGAGGTGACCCTTCACCTGCCATGAGGTGTGACGCAGCCTTAATCCTGTCACTTGTGTGTGTGACCCACCTTCACCAGCAATGCAGCCAGCCCC
>NW_024751228.1:0-20228 GCF_018991925.1 Homarus americanus
TACTCCGCCCGATTTCTGATTCCTATTCACCGAGCCAGGGCTGGCGGGCGGCGTGTTATGTGCCACGTTTTGTTTCCCATTGGGCGTACCGCTCAGCTGGGGAGTAGGAGATTTCATAAAAAGAAAGTTTGAGTGGAGAGCACACCTTTTCCTTCACATACAGTTATCTTAGACCATCTACTAGTATAATAGTTTGCACAAAAATACTCTACACTCTTTCTAGGTTGTTGCTATTTTTTTTTTTTTTTTTTTTGACTTCTCATCATATTGTGCATTCAACTAATATACACTATTAGATGTATTTATTATGTTTTTATAGTATTATTTCGTATTATAATATTAGGTAACACAATGCATAGTCACTAGTATAGTATATTTATTGAGGTTTTATAGCAGTTTATTAGTCTGTGTGTCATGCTTTATGGTGGTGTTCTACTATGTAGTGATTCTGATTGAGCAATAAAATATGCTTTGGGTGTTTATAGCAGTTTGTGGTATACTAGTATCATGCTTTATGGGTGGTGTTCTATGTAGTGATGATTAGGCCATAAAATATGCTTTTGGTTTATTGCTAACAAAATATACTTTGCTCTACCGCTGTCGTGCAAAACATGGTGAAACTTACATACACCGTTAATAAAGTATTCATGGAAGAAGAAGAAGAAGAAGAAGAAGAAGAAGAAGAAGAAGAAGAAGAAGAAGAAGAAGAAGAAGAAGAAGTACGAGGAAGAATTGTGGAGGGAATGAACAGTGAGACAATGTAAAGCCTCCGGGATGGCGGCAGCGTTTCTGTTATTAATATATAATAAGACAATAGGAAAATATGTTGTTGTCTCTACCTGTATTATTACCTTTGCGATAGCATGGTTCAATTTGGGGAGGACAGAGGAAGGAGCAGGAGGTTAGGAAGGGAGAGATAGTGTCTGTGATCCTCGGGTCACCACTCCTCGGATTGTGTCAGTTCAAGTTTAGAAGCTCCAACACCTTTCCCTGAATACGAATTCGCAACCTTTCGATTTACAACAGGTACCTACTTACTGCTACAGTAGGTGAACAGGGACCAAGGGGGCTAGGAATAGTGTCCAAACAACTTGCTCCTGCCTGCCTGTGTGATGTAGTCGTGGCCACAATTAGGTTAGGATACAGACACATCTGGCAAGTTAGTAACGCTGTACCCATACCGGAACACTCAGCATGTAAACTTTGTGATACACCTTTAAAGCACTATATTATTGAATGTGACACTGTCAAAGACTTCAGGCCACCTGACTTATTGTATCTTGAACTATGTCATTACTTCATTGAGGACATTACATTCTTGCTCTTTATCCCAAATTGGCTAGCCGACACTGATTAGTCTACAATTAGAATATGACTCCAATGTATGCTGCTGGTAAATGTGTACTGTCAATGAATAGGCAAACTAAACAGAAGGTCTCATCCCTTGCTGCTGCTGCTGCTGCTGCTGCTGCTGCTTCTTCTTGCGCCCTTCTAAGTCCCGTTTAAGTCCCCCACCCCAGGCCCCCACAAGGGGCCCTTCACATCTACACAATTTTTAAACAATTACACTCAATTTGCACAATACTATGCTAATTAGACGTAA
This sequence comes from Homarus americanus, assembly GCF_018991925.1. NCBI lineage: Eukaryota > Metazoa > Arthropoda > Malacostraca > Decapoda > Nephropidae > Homarus > Homarus americanus. Next base: position 1,604 of record NW_024751228.1, read on the forward strand.
AATAGAGTGTTATCCTGCAAAACGTTGATGTCGTATATTTCTCTCTTTAAGTGATATCCTGTGGCTCCGAAAGGAGCCTGTTTGGTTAGGTTGTCTTGTGTGAACGAACCTTGGGTTCTTATTTCTTCTCTGTCTTCTTGGGGAGGAGCACAGCTTGGATGTTAGGAAGGACACCCCCTTGGGCAATGGTGACTCCAGACAGGAGCTTGTTCAGCTCCTCGTCATTGCGAATGGCAAGCTGAAGATGACGTGGGATACTGCGGGTCTTCTTGTTGTCGCGGGCGGCGTTACCGGCCAGCTCGAGCACTTCTGCTGCCAGGTACTCCATGACGGCTGCAAGGTACACAGGGGCACCTGCACCAACGCGCTCAGCATAGTTGCCCTTACGCAAGAGACGGTGGATTCTACCCACGGGGAACTGGAGTCCGGCCCTGCTAGAACGGGACTTTGACTTGCCCTTCACTTTGCCTCCCTTGCAGCGTCCTGACATGTTGCTGCTGCTGCTTTTCGTGATAGGAGTTAAATTTCCGCCCGCCACTTGTATGTTTTGGGTTTGCCTGTTCATGGTACGTTTTGCAGCAGCATGCATTGAGGTCATATTCTGATTGTAGGCTAATCAATTGTAGGCCTGAAATTTGGGATAAAGAGCAAGAATGTAATGTCCTCAATGAAGTAATGACATAGTTCAAGATACAATAAGTCAGGTGGCCTGAAGTCTTTGACAGTGTCCCATTCAATAATATAGTAGTGCTTTAAAGGTGTATCACCAAGTTTACATGCTGAGTGTTCCGGTATGGGTACAGCGTTACTAACTAGCCAGATGTGTCTGTATCCTAACCTAATTCTGGCCACGACTACATCACACAGGCAAGTTGTTTGGACACTCTTCCTAGCCCCCTTGGTCCCTGTTCACCTACCTACTGTAGCAGTAAGTAGGTACCTGTTGTAAATCGAAAGGTTGCCAATTCGTATTCAGGGAAAGTTGTTGGAGCTTCTAAACTTGAACTGACACAATCCGAGGAGTGGTGACCCGAGGATCACAGACACTATCTCTCCCTTCCTAACCTCCTGCTCCTTCCTCTGTCCTCCAAAAATTGAACCATGCTATCGCAAAGGTAATAATACAGGTAGAGACAACAACATATTTTCCTATTGTCTTATTATATATTAATAACAGAAACGCTGCCGCCATCCCGGAGGCTTTACATTGTCTCACTGTTCATTCCCTCCACAATTCTTCCTCTTACTTCTTCTTCTTCTTCTTCTTCTTCTTCTTCTTCTTCTTCTTCTTCTTCTTCTTCTTCTTCCATCAATACTTTATTAACGGTGTATGTAAGTTTCACCATGTTTTGCACTACAGCGGTAGAGCAAAGTATATTTTGTTAGCAATAAACCAAAAGCATATTTTATGGCCTAATCATCACTACATAGAACACCACCCATAAAGCATGATACTAGTAGACCACAAACTGCTATAAACACCCAAAGCATATTTTATTGCCTAATCATCACTACAAAGAACACCACTCATAAAGCATGATACTATTAGACCACAAACTGCTATAAACCCCAATAATATACTATACTAGTGACTATAATTGTGTTACCCAATATTATACGAAATAATACTATAAAACATAATAATAAACACACTAATAGTGTATATTAGTTGAATGCACAATCTGATGAGAAGTCAAAAAAAAAAACAACAACATAACAATAACCTATAAAGAGTGTAGAGTATTTTTGTGCAAACTATTATACTATTAGATGGTCTAAGATAACTTTATGTGAAGGAAAAGGTGTGCTCTCCACTCAAACTTTCTTTTTATGAAATCTTCTACTCCACAGCTGAGCGGTACGCCCAATGGGAAACAAAACGTGGCACATAACACGCCGCCTGCCAGCTCTGGCTCGGTGAATAGGAATCAGTAATCGGGCGGAGTATAAACAACACCGCCGCCAATGTGCTCCTCCCATCTCTGAGGAAATCTGGCGGGCAACTTAGTATTATATTAGAATGTAATAATAATAACAATAATAATAATAATAATAATAATAATAATATTAATAATAATAATATTAATAATAATAATATTAATAATAATAACATGCAATTTCATTTTATAACACATACTAACAAAATAGTGTATAGCCTACTATACTTAACTATAATAGGTTAGGTTGCGTAGGAGGATCTAAAAAGTACAGTAGTATACACACACACACACACACACACACACACTTCGCTACTATATGCCAGACGCTCCCCCGGCTTGACACAACCACTCTCCCTGCTTACCTACCAGCAGCCCCCCCTTCCCACTGACTTAGTAGAAGAATTTGAAGTAGCAAAACGCCTGGACAAACTAAAATTAAAACGCTCTACCACCCCCATTGACTTACCAATGAAATGCTTCAAGGAGTTCTCCCCGGAGCTTGCTAAACCCCTATGCGCCATCATCAATGCTTCTCTCAGTCAAGCCAGATGCCCAGCTGACTGGAAGACCTCTTATGTATCACCAGTGCCCAAGTCAACCAACCCACAATCCTTAAATCAGCTACGACCTATTGCAATCACCCCAATACCCAGCCTAATCTGTGAAAGTTTTGTGTTCGACTTGCTGGGCTTTTGCTGATATTGCAGGAGTCGTAGTAGACCCTCAGCAATTTGGCAACCTGAAAACTTCCTCCACCACTGACTGACTGTCTTGTCAGCTTTCTCGATTACATATACCGCCATCTCGAGAAACGAAAAACGTCTGTAGCTGTCGCCTTCATTGATTTCACTAAAGCGTTCGACCTAGTCGACCACAATATAATCATCAACAAAGCTATTGACCTCGGGCTTCGGAGAAGTCTTATTATACCATGGCTTACAGACTTCCTCAGTGACCGACGCCAAGCTGTACGCTTCCGAGGGGCTGGCTGTCTCCACCTTTCAGTCACTCACCTGTGGCGTCCCCCAAGGCACCAAGATGGGACCACTCTGCTTCCTTATGATCATCAATGATGCCCTAAGAGAAACCCCTGCTCGCTGGAAATATGTCGACGACTCCACCATTGGGATCAGCGTCAACAATTCTGCTCCCAAACTATACACCCTTCAGGTTTGTTAGACAGTCTCCAAAACTGGGCCTGGCAACCATGGTTATGCACCTCTCCTCCGACATTGTCCCACCTCCTTCCATTACTTTAGGTCCGAACACACTCCAGGTTGTAGATTCCACGAAGCTCCTCGGCGTCACCATAGACAACAAACTAAATTGGAAACCACACGTCAGTAAAGTTGTCAAATCCTCCAGTTCCGTCTCCACCTCCTCCGCCGACTCAAGTCCCTCGGAGTTCCTGCACCCGAGCTCCTCAGTGTTTACACAACATTCATACTTCCCAAGCTCACCTATGCCTCCTCCACCTGGTCTTCCTCCCTAAATGCCACACAACGTAAACACCTAGAAAAAGTGCAAAAGAGGCCATGCAAGATTATTCTCTCCCCTTCCTACTCCACATATCAAGAAGCGCTCAACACACTGACCGACCCTTTAGACTCTCACTGACCATCACCACGACCTCATCTGCCAATTTGGTAAGAAGCTTCTACACCGGCTCCTACTACCATCTGAGATCCCTAGTCCGAGAATTGCTCTTCGACACCACAACCGCATCCAGCCCATACGTGCACGAACTGATCGCTATAAGAACAGCCCAGTCCCAACCATTGTAAAAATTATCGATAACTTGTAATAAATCAGTATACTCACTCCCAGTAAACACTACTCCTTGCACTGTCACTATGTTGAAATGAACTGTAGTTTGAGCTTTTCCCCAGCTAGTTATTATATGTCTTATTTGTGTCACTCATGTTACTTGTATATTATTTGTAATTCGTAACCCATTCCCCAAATATGTAACTGTATATTTTCAGTCTTCTGGCTGCCAAGCTCTTTCAATAAACCGTTAATTATTATTATTATTATTATTATTTATATGTTGGCCCATACCAACTCACTCCCCTGAACCCTCCTCCCCAGCGGACTATCAACAAGTTCTTGCCATAAGGTACTATTTCATTTGGCCAAGGAATGGAACCAGTGATGAATAGTAGTGAACAGTGCTTAACTCAGTGAAAAACAACTCGGCAGTTGAGTCTTACCCAAGCTAGCTAACCACCTTCACACAGTGAGGTCCCAGGTACCCAGTTATACTTCCCCTGAGACTCCACGATAGAGAGGCCTGGGACCACACCTCACCCACTTGAATGAGTGAGTCATGTCGACCACGTGGTGTCCCCAAGATGCTACGACACCACGTAGTGAATGTTTTGCTACAGCATCATCATGTGAAGTTCCTCATAACACCATCTGTGAGGTAACTGCTACATCATCAGGCCCCTCATAACGCCATCTGTGAGGGAGTTACTACACCACGTGTCTGGTGTTCAACACCTCACCTTACATGATCTACGCGTGCAAACATTAATCTGTATGTTCACTGTGTGCTCCTTCACCTATCTCTAATGAGGGCTTTTGTTAAACCACCAATGTATGTACTAAGTCATTTGTGTCCAATGTATACTTTCGAAAAGCCCTTGTTTGGGTAAGGTAGGAGAGAGTAGTCGTCATTATTGTCCAAGCCACATTATTTATTTCTATATATAAGTAATGCAGGCTGGTTTTTAAATACCTCAATCCCCTAACGGTGCCGTTTGTATATTAAGAAATACCGAAGCCATACAGTACAACACCAGCGAATATGAAGTATCACTGTAACCGGCAACTGTTACTCACTCATACCTACATACATATAGAGAGTCTTTACAGAATGATAGCAGACACGAGGAAGACGAACAACAAGAGGAGAAAAGTTAGAAGAAAATCAACTTCAAGCTAAGAAGAAGAATACCAAGACATTTCCTCCAAACAAGAAAACAACACACACAATCAAGCCGACCAAACACTGAGAAACCATGGCGGAACCCAACATGCACCGGACGCTTGACCTGACTCTGTCCTGCCGCATCCAGGCGAGTTGCTGCTTAAAGTCCCTCACGCAAGCGCTGTTTAGCCACTGCACCTATTCTCTCCTCCTAAAATTCACTTCAATCCCCCCTGCCACTAGCATGTTATGTATGTATGAATGATAACTGCAACTTTGCGTATTAAAACTCAATACTCTTACCGAAGTAATATAGTGCGTGGTTACGTTATGTCATGTTAGGATAGATTATAAACTACATTGGGTTACATTTCGTGAGGTTCGGTGACGTTACAATTCCAGAATTAGAGAGGAACATGTTATTGGATTTATTTTCAACGATTTACTCAGTGTCTAACCAACTCTTTAGCGATTTAAATGTGGACCTAAAATTAGGTCCGTATATTTCTTTGTCGTGGTGGTGGTGGTGGTGGTGTGCGCCCGTCAATCAGGTTGATTAACCACCAAAACCATAAAGGGTGCGGCCCTGCCGTTTCAGGGCATACACCACATCCATGGCGGTGACGGTCTTCCTTTTTGCGTGCTCGGTGTAGGTGACGGCGTCACGGATGACGTTCTCCAGAAACACCTTGAGGACGCCGCGGGTCTCCTCGTAGATGAGGCCGGATATACGTTTAACACCTCCACGCCGAGCTAGACGACGAATGGCGGGCTTGGTCATACCCTGGATGTTGTCACGAAGCACCTTACGATGACGCTTGGCGCCACCCTTTCCAAGTCCCTTGCCTCCTTTGCCTCGTCCAGTCATGTTGTTGTGGTTGCTACTACAGGTGGTCCTGGTGTGGCTTCGCCGAAATCGAATCGAAAAATGCTAGTGACAGGGGGGAAGGAGGTTCAGGAGAAGAATAAAGGGAGGATTGAAGTGAATTTTAGGAGGAGAGAACAGATGCAGTGGCTAAACACCGCTTGCGTGAGGGGTTATAAGATGGGGGCAGCAGCAACAACTCGCCTGGACGCGGCAGGGAGGCGACAAGACAAAGCCAGGCTAGCGTCAGGTCAAGCGTCAGGTCAAGCTTCAGGTGCGTGTTGGGTTGGGCAATGGATGTTCAGTGCTTGGTCGGCTTGATTGTGTTTTGGTTTCTTGTGTGGAGGGGATGTCTTGGTCTTCTTAGCTTGATGTCGATTTTCTTCTCACTCTCCTCCTCTTCTTGCTCTCTTGAATTGTCCATTCGTTTGTGTTTGGGTCTTCTTGTTCGTCTTCCTCGTGTAGGTCCTCATAGGTGTGGAAGAATTCAGAGAGGGAGAGGTTGACCACGTGGGCTTCAGCACCACAGGCCGCGTGGGCTTCAGCACCACGGGCCACGTGGTGTTCTTGGTTCTGTGTGGTGGGCGGCTTCTGTTGAGTTTTCTTTTCTTGGTTTTTCTTTACTGCTGGTTTTTTCTTTTCTTGGGAGCGTACAGCAAGGAGGGCCTCTTTGTAGCTCAGTTTTTTCTCAAGACGAGCCTTGGCTACCCTGCATTCCTCCTTCCATCTGGGGCAGGTCCGGTCGGCGGAGGAGTGTGGGCCACCACAGGCAACGCATTTTTTCTCTGTGTTGGGGCAGGCCGTGTAGCGGTGTCCAGGGCTGCCACACATGGGGCAGGTGTCTTCCTGCGCCTCACACTTGTTTACAGTGTGTCCATAGTGCTGGCATTTGTAACACCGTTTCGGTCTGCAGTAGGGCTTGACTGGCATAGTTACCCACGCCAGTTGAGCTTCCTTGGGTAGGGTGGAGTGGTGTCCGATGAGGGCAGTGGTGTCGGACAGCTTCTTCACAACTTGGAGCTGCTGCTCCTTGAGGAGCTCACTCAGCTCTGCTTTGTCCATGTGGGCAATTTCGGCGTGGGAGATTACACCCAGCTTCAAGTTGTCCCACATGAAGGCAAACATTTTAAAAGGAATGCCGTTGATGTCTGGGATCTCCGCGAGTTGAGCGGGCATGCCCATCTCGGCGAAGGTGATCTTGATGTCACCATGGAGCTTTAGGCGTTCTACCTTGGTGACCCCCACGATCCCATTAGCTTCGAAAAACTTCTGGAGAACTAGGAGGTTTAGTTTCTTGGGGCAGGTCGGCGTGTCCGGACGTATCCGCGCCACGTTAACAAACTCGTATCCGTTCATGGTGAGGGAGAGAGAGTGTCTGTGGATCTCCAATGAAGAAAGAACTAGAAAAATGCTAGTGACAGGGGGGAAGGAGGTTCAGAGGAAGAATAAAGATAGGATGGAAGTGAATTTTAGAAGGAGAGAACAGGTGCAGTGGCTAAACACCGCTTGCGTGAGGGGGTAGGCAAAATGCCCTTGAGGGTGCAACAACAACAATCAGGACGAGGCAGAGGGAGGGCGGGAGCAGGTCCGGGCAAGCAAAGAGCCAACGCGGGTGTTCTGATTGTCGTTTTAGCAGGCAGTGTTGGTAAAACGTAGGAAGAACCGCCCCGCCACGGCGGCGGCGCAAGCCGAGAAACGCAGGTGGACGGACGCACAGGCAGCACACGATCAAATCAAACAGAGAAGGTGAAAATATAGAAATTTTGCTAGTCGTAGGGTTGTTTGGAGAGAGATGAAGGTAAAGTCTTTGAGCTATGTCAAAGAGGAACGGAGCGAGTTGGAGGAAGGGTTTTTTAATCTTTGAGCTTGAAATGTCAAAGTATTCATAGTAAGGAAGGATGAGCGTATCGTAGGAGAGTTTTTAGTAATAGCGGCAGACAGATTTGAGCTTTTTGTCAAATTATGAACGGAGACGAGAATGAGATATAGGTTGAGTGGTTTCAGTCTAGAGTTAGGTCAATTTTATTAAGAATTGGATGTCACAGACGTTGGGTATGTTTGATTAGGTTCTGAGAGTTGTGGGTCTTTTAGCTATGTCAGAGAGAAATGGAGAGAGTTGGAGGAAGAGTTTAGAATCTTTGAGTTTGAAATGTCAAAGTATTCGTAGTGAGGAAGGATGAGTGTATCGTAGGAGAGTTGTTTAGTAATGGCAGGAGGCAGATTTGAGCTATGTCAAATTGTGAACGGAGATGAGAGTGAGATATAGGTTGTTAGGTTTCAGTCTTGAGTTAGGTCGATTTTGGTAAGGTGGCTTTGTCTGGCGGGGGGGGGATGTTGTGTTTGGAGATTGGTTGAGGGAGGGGGGGAGTTTGTGTTTGGGGATTGATGGGGGTGGCGGTTGTATGTTAATTTAAGGTGAATTAAAATTGCTTAAGGGGGGTTGTTGTGTGAGTGTGTATGTGTTTGCATGTAAATGTAAGGGGAGAGAGGGAGGGTTAGGATAATGTTATAAGGTCAGGTATGGTTCGGTTGTCGGGAGGAGGGGGGAGGAGAGGAGAGGAGAAGGGAGGCGAAAGGGGGAAAGGGGGGCTTTGGAGGTTCTTGGGTTAATTTATGGTATGGTAGGATTTCTTAGGAATGATATGTTTTGTGTTGCTAATGAATAGTTGTATTGCGTCATATGTTTTTATTTATTTATTTATTTATTTTATTTATTTATTTATTTATTTTTATTAGGAGGGTCAAAGGGGCTTGTTAGAAAGGTCGGGTATATTAAGTTTTTATTTTGGGAGGATTGTAGGTATCGATTTCTAAGAGGGGTTGTGAGTAAGGTTGGGTGGGTTAAGTTTTTCTTTTGGGAGGATTAGGGGTTGTGAGTAAGGTTGGGTGGGTTAAGTTTTTCTTTTGGGAGGATTGTAGGTTTTGTTAGTGGTTGGCAGAGTTGGGTTAATTATTGCATTCTCTCTTTCTTGCAGGTATTGTGAGTTCTGGCCCCATTCTTGAGGGAGAGGGTTTGTGTACAGGTACATTGCACCCCTCCCCGACCTTATTGGCTAAGAGAGGCGTTCAATGTCGTCTGCAATTTGGTACCGTTTTTATTAGGTACACCTCTCCGACCTTATTGGCTAAGGGAGGTGCCCATAAAACAGTGTTGGTAACATTCTTGAGGGAGAGGGCTTGCGTAGGCACTGTGGAACTCTCACCAACCTCATTGGCTAAGGGAAACGTACATGTCATTTGAGTTAGTATGGGATGGGTAAGTTAGGTATTTGTTTTGGGAGGAGTGATAGGGTGTGGTTAGTTAATGGTAGAATGGTTATTTTTTATTTTGTGTGGGATTGCTAGTAACGGCTGGGTATGTTAGGTTTTTGTTTTGGGAGGAGTGATAGGGTTTTTTTTTTTTTTTTGGGTGGGGAGTGTTAGTGCCAGGTTAGTGGGTTAGTTTTTTTTTTTTTTTTTTTTGAGTGGTCTTGAGTTTGAGTTGGTGGCGTGGGGTTTTGGAGTGATGAGGAGGAGAGTTGGTCTTGATTAGGTTAGGTTGATTGGGTTAGGTTAGGTGGGAATCGTTGGGTGTGGGCTGAGGAGAGGTTAGGTTGATTTGGTTAGGTTGGGTGGGAATCGTTGGGTGAGGGTTAAGGAGAGGCTAGGTTTTAATTTGGGGGGAAATTGTTGGGTGTGGTTATAGGGAAGATATTAATACAAGGGAGGTGGGAGGGGAGTGTTTGGTCTGTTTAGTACTTAAAGATAGAAATTCTGAGGTGCAGGGATGAGGTCTAAATTGTCGAGTGACTGTGAGCGTGGTGGTGGTATGAGTGTTGTGTATGCAAGTGAGGGAAGGGCAGTTACGTGACTGTGTGTGGGGGAGTCGGGAGGTTGAGGGGAGTGTGCTAGGTTCGTGTCGGGGTTGATTTCTGTTTCCTTTGGGGTAGTGCCGTATAGGTTTACTTTGATTATTGATTTGGTTGGATGAGTGTATTGAATAATTTTTTTGCTGTCAGGTGTATAGGGAGACAGGGGGGAGGTGTTCTTCCTCTTTGGTCTAGGGGTCTTGACCACTATTTCTGTGGGGGGAAGGGCTGCCATTTTATTCTTGGGAGTCTGGGGTGTTAGGGGAGGATCGGGTTTGGTTTGGGTGTTCGTGGTCCGGGAGTTCAACGTAGTCAAGTGGGAGAAGTCGGGTGTAGGCAAGGTCGAGGTGGAGGGGCCGGTATGTTTTGGACTGATTACTTTGGGGGGTGAGGTAATGGTAGAATGGTGAGATAAGTCAGGTGTAGGCATGGCAGAAGTGGAGGGGAGGAGGGAGACAGTGGATTCTCTGGGGGGTGGGGGGGGCATGTTGGTACGGTCGGAGATGGGGGCAGTGGGGAAGATGAGGTCGGGACCGGTTCTGAAGGAGTCAGGAATGTTTATGGTAGGGAGGCCGTTGGCCTTCAAACCCTCAATTACCAGATTTAGAAAAAGTGATCTATTACCGTTGCTTAGGGAATGTGCCAGAAGTATGATGGTGGTGATTTTTGCGTCAGTGTCGGGGGAAGGGAGGGGGGCGGTCAGGTTGTTGGTCCAGCAAGTGCGGGTGGAGAGAGTCGTGGGAGTAGGGAGTGAGTGGTGGGGAGGAGGAGGAGGTGCAGTGGGAGGTGAGGGTAGGCGTAGGCGGGGAGGGAGAGGTGTTGTGCTGTTATTGAGTCTGATTTGGCACTTGTTGCTGACGGCAGAGTGTGGGCCTTTACAATTGCAGCATCTAGTAACAGTGGCAATGCAGTTTCTGTATGAGTGGCCTTGATTGGCACATTTTGAACAGGTTAGTGAGTTACTGCAACGGTTGGTGGTATGTCCAAATTGATAGCAGTTGTAGCATTGGTGGACTGGGATGTAGTGTTGGAATTCGATGTTATGTGAGGGGATGATGTTATTGCCGAATTTAATTCCGTTGGATTTCAATTTGATGGCGTCAGTTTGTGTAGCTGTAGTGATTTTCAACATGGGGAGAGTTCCCATCCGGGCTGCATATGTCATTTGGGAGGTGTTGTGTGTGTTGAGTTCTGTCAATAGGTTAGGATTGTCAAGGATATGGGGGGTGATTTTTCTACATATGAGGGTGCATTTTGCGCGGTATTCGGGTGAGCTGAGGACCGTTAAGCCATTGTCTTTTAGTTTTTTGTTCAATGCTGGGGAGTGGAATAGGTCGGCGTCTTCGTCATTCTGTACAAATATTTTAATAATGTCGTCATTGGTGAAGGAACGTATTTGGAAGATCAAAGTCAGCTGGAAAATGAGTGAAGCGAGGTCTGTGCACTGTTGGATGGTACGGTCCACTTTGAGTTTAATTGAAGGCATGTTGACTGGTGGAATTGGAGATTTATGGAGATCTCCCCTAACAAATTGTCCCTAATTTCCTGCGCCCCTCACGTAGGGGAGGCCCTGCACTATCACAGGGGTCCCCAGGCGAATCGGCAGGCTGTGCTGACCCCCCGCCCTTCACACAAACACGCACTAGCGAGGTGTGGGGACAGAGGGCGTTTCCAGACGAATACTCCCCTGTACGTCAACTGACAGGGGAATAGGTCCTTTCACGGCACGGAAGATAAAGGTTAGAGTGGTAGAAAAAGGTCTGAAAACTTACTGCTGACTCTTTCTTCACACCAAGCCCCTCAGCAGCATTCGGGGTTCCTAAGGGAGGTCCGATACTGTAGGAGAGGCTCAATGTGTCGAGTGAATCAACAGATTTGTCAGTTGGAGAATGGAGTCAGGTGCTTGTGATTTCCAAGGTTGGTGGGAAGGTGGGAGAGGTCCCAGAACTAGCGAATCAGCTGTGTCTGTTTGATCTCCGGCTTCCCCGTCGCTCTGCGTGTCTGCTCTCTGTGGTGGTCCTGGCTCCAATGGCTTCGCCCACGGTTTGGTGGGAGTAGGTGGCGTGCTGTGGACGCAGCGGTAGTATCGTTCATCCAAGGCCGTCCCTCCCTCTTGGAGGTGGGGCGTAGCTTGCGGATGACGCATGCGGCACTCGTGGCCAATGAGGTGGCCACTGAGGTGGAGAATGTCTGTATATAAGCCCGCCCGCCTGCAGACCTCCTCCCAGACACTATCTCCTCGATTGCGAGGTCACACAAAGCCTCCGAAACAGAACTCAAATCTCCCAAGAAACACACAACACCAGCGGCCACTCTAACCCGAAAGGCCCATACAGACCACATTCACCACCTACTCCGGGTCATCACACGATACCCACCACCCAGATAGCTTAGAAAGCATCCTCTCCCAGCAAGTGCGGACCCCAGTTCAGGGGGCGCGCCACTCCGAAGCTGACCACGTCCAAGAGTGGGGGCTGGTGGTAAGCGTCCACTGATCGGGGGTCCGCTCACACTTGCAACCTGCAGTATCCCTCCAATCTGCAGGTGGGACCACCTCCAATCCCAATCCGGTCTGGCTGCTCCTGGAGCTCCAGCCGGAACCACCAAACGGGCCGCCTATAGGCAAAGGCCCGTGTCGGACTATGGTCCGACAATCTATACAACAACAACAACAACCGGGCCGCCCGTATTGACTATTTCGTCGTCGAGATGGCCCGTACTAAACAGACTGCCCGCAAGTCCACTGGAGGCAAGGCTCCACGGAAGCAGCTTGCCACCAAGGCAGCTCGCAAGTCCGCCCCAGCCACCGGTGGTGTCAAGAAGCCCTATCGTTACAGGCCCGGAACCGTCGCCCTTCGTGAGATCCGTCGTTACCAGAAGAGCACAGAGCTACTCATCAGGAAGCTGCCCTTCCAGCGCCTGGTGCGTGAGATCGCCCAGGATTTCAAGACTGACCTGCGCTTCCAGTCGTCTGCCGTCATGGCTCTGCAGGAAGCCTCTGAGGCTTACCTGGTGGGTCTTTTCGAGGACACCAACCTATGTGCCATTCACGCCAAGCGCGTTACCATCATGCCCAAGGACATCCAGCTGGCCCGGCGCATCCGCGGAGAGCGTGCTTAAGTCCTCTTCCTTGGGGAAAAAGAAAAAGCACAACAAAACCTACCAGACATCTATAACTCGGCCCTTCTCAGGGCCAAAGAAATGTTCTGAAGATAATTTTCATGACAATCGAAATGGTTGGTGGTAGGAGAGCGTTAATTTCGGTAACCCAAATCGCCTAACGGTAAGTTGGTAACAGTCGTGCAGGCACGAATGTATAGTAGGTCATCAATTCGGGAGGTGGGTGGGTGCAAAAAACAAGAGCTAGTAACAAATTAATATATAAAGAATAAATAAGTAAATAAATAACTAAAATAAAAGAAAATTCAATAAAATAAAATAAAATGAATTGTTTACATGAAATAGGCGTGCTGCAAACAAGAAATGAAACCCAAACACACTCCATGTATGTCACTTTGCAGTGGGTGTAAAAGTACTCCACGCAGAATTTATTTATTTATTTATAATGTTTCGATTTAGTCCTGTTTCTACGCCAATAGAGAATGCAGATTATTATAATTTTTTTTTATTTATTTCCCTCTCAATATATCACTGTCGGTAACTGTCTCTTTAACATGTAACTGTGGCTCCGATGGAGCCGATTAAGTTGTAGTAGTGGGATGGCGTGTTTGTTGTGCACAAGTAACCTCTTACTTGGAAGAGGTGTACTTGGTGACAGCCTTGGTGCCCTCAGACACGGCATGCTTGGCCAGTTCACCGGGCAGCAAGAGTCGGACAGCTGTCTGGATTTCCCGACTGGTAATGGTGGAGCGTTTGTTGTAGTGCGCCAGGCGGGAAGCCTCGGCAGCGATGCGCTCGAAGATGTCGTTCACGAAAGAGTTCATGATGGACATAGCTTTGGAGGAGACTCCTGTGTCGGGGTGCACTTGCTTCAGTACCTTGTAGATGTAGATGCTGTAGCTTTCCTTCCTCCTGCGCTTCTTCTTCTTGTCACCCTTGGCAATGGCCTTCTGGGCCTTTCCAGCCTTCTTGGCAGCCTTTCCGGAAGTTTTGGGAGGCATGGCGGCACAGTTACTCGTGGAGCGGAGCGAGAGAATTGAAAACTGGCCCGACTAACTTTTCCTTATATACCGAGCGGGCCGCTCAGGATCAGACTGGCTGCAGCTACGGCTCTCTTACATTGGTTGGGTCCGCGAGACGGCCACCTGGCCTGATCCTGAGCTTGGTATAAAAGACCAAGGTGGCGGGCGGAAATTTAACTCCTATCACGAAAAGCAGCAGCAGCAACATGTCAGGACGCGGCAAGGGAGGCAAGGTGAAGGGCAAGTCAAAGTCCCGTTCTAGCAGGGCCGGACTCCAGTTCCCCGTGTGTAGGATCCACCGTCTCTTGCGTAAAGGCAACTATGCTGAGCGTGTTGGTGCAGGTGCCCCTGTGTACCTTGCAGCCGTCATGGAGTACCTGGCAGCAGAAGTGCTCGAGCTGGCCGGTAACGCCGCCCGCGACAACAAGAAGACCCGCATTATCCCGCGTCATCTTCAGCTTGCCATTCGCAATGACGAGGAGCTGAACAAGCTCCTATCTGGAGTCACCATTGCCCAAGGGGGTGTCCTTCCTCACATCCAAGCTGTGCTCCTCCCCAAGAAGACAGAGAAGAAATAAGAACCCAAGGTTCGTTCACACAAGACAACCTAACCAAACAGGCTCCTTTCGGAGCCACAGGATATCACTTAAAGAGAGAAATATACGACATCAACGTTTTGCAGGATAACACTCTATTTTACGTGTAATTAGCATAGTCTTGTGGAAATTGAGTGAAATTGATTTTGAATGGTGTAGATGTGAAGGGCGGTTGTGGGGGCCTGGGGTGGGGGACTTAAACGGGACTTAGAAGGGCGCAGAAGCAGCTTTAGCAGCAGCAGCAAGGGAGGCGACCTTATTTTCAGTCAGGTTCATACACAAAGAAATACATCAGATTCATTGACAGTACAGTACACATTTACCAGTGTGGGCTAGCCAATTTGGGATAAAGAGCAAGAATGTAATGTCCTCAATGAAGTAATGACATAGTTCAAGATACAATAAGTGAGGTGGCCTGAAGTCTTTGACAGTGTCACATGCAATAATATAGTGCTTTAAAGGTGTATCACAAAGTTTACATGCTGAGTGTTCCGGTATGGGTACAGCGTGACTAACTTGCCAGATGTGTCTGTATCCTAACCTAATTCTGGCCACGACTACATCACACAGGCAGGCAGGAGCAAGTTGTTTGGACACTATTCCTAGCCCCCTTGGTCCCTGTTCACCTACTGTAGCAGTAAGTAGGTACCTGTTGTAAATCGAAAGGTTGCCAATTCGTATTCAAGGAAAGTTGTTGGAGCTTCTAAACTTGAACTGACACAATCTGAGGAGTGGTGACCCGAGGATCACAGACACTATCTCTCCCACTACAAATCCCTTCCTAACCTCCTGCTCCTTCCTATGTCCTCCCAAAATTGAACCATGCTATCGCAAAGGTAATAATACAGGTAGAGACAACAACATATTTTCCTATTGTCTTATTATATATTAATAACAGAAACGCTGCCGCCATCCCGGAGGCTTTACATTGTCTCACTGTTCATTCCCTCCACAATTCTTCCTCTTACTTCTTCTTCTTCTTCTTTTTCTTCTTCTTCTTCTTCTTCTTCTTCTTCTTCTTCTTCTTCTTCTTCTTCCATCAATACTTTATTAACGGTGTATGTAAGTTTCACCATGTTTTGCACTACAGCGGTAGAGCAAAGTATATTTTGTTAGCAATAAACCAAAAGCATATTTTATGGCCTAATCATCACTACATAGAACACCACCCATAAAGCATGATACTAGTAGACCACAAAAACTGCTATAAACCCCCAAAGCATATTTTATTGCCTAATCATCACTACATAGCACACCACTCATAAAGCATGATACTATTAGACCACAAACTGCTATAAACCCCAATAATATACTATACTAGTGACTCTAATTGTGTTACCCAATATTATACGAAATAATACTATAAAACATAATAATAAACACACTAATAGTGTATATTAGTTGAATGCACAATCTGATGAGAAGTCAAAAAAAAAACAAAAAAACATAACAATAACCTAGAAAGAGTGTAGAGTATTTTTGTGCAAACTATTATACTAGTAGATGGTCTAAGATAACTGTATGTGAAGGAAAAGGTGTGCTCTCCACTCAAACTTGTTTTTTATGAAATCTCCTACTCCCCAGCTGAGCGGTACGCCCAATGGGAAACAAAACGTGGCACATAACACGCCGCCCGCCAGCTCTGGCTCGGTGAATAGGAATCAGTAATCGGGCGGAGTATAAACAACACCGCCGCCAATGTGCTCCTCCCATCTCTGAGGAAATCTGGCGGGCAACTTAGTATTATATTAGTATGTAATAATAATAACAATAATAATAATAATAATAATAATAATAATAATAATAATAATAATAATAATATTAATAATAATATTATTAATAATAATAACATGCAATTACATTTTATAACACATACTAACAAAATAGTGCATAGCCTACTATACTTAACTATAATAGGTTAGGTTGCGTAGGAGGATCTAAAAAGTACAGTAGTATACACACACACACACACACACACACACACACACACACACACACACACACACACACACACACACACACACACACACAAGCATATAGGATAACAAAATCCAGCCTTGAAACTTACACGTCAGAAGCACAACCTGTGCTCGTCTCCAATTCCCACGCTGACTCATAAGCCTCGGTGGTCCCAATACCTAGCCTCAGTAGTTTACATAACATCTGCATTCCCAAGCTCACCTATGCCTCCAGACCTGGTCTTCCTCCCTAAATGCCACACAACGTAAACACCTAGAAAAAGTGCAAAAGAGGCCATGCAAGATTATTCTCTCCCCTTCCTACTCCACATATCAAGAAGCGCTCAACACACTGACCGACCCTTTAGACTCTCACTGACCATCACCACGACCTCATCCGCAAATTTGGTAAGAAGCTTTCACCATCCCTTATACCGGCTCCCACACACCTGAGATCCCTGGGTCCGAGAATTCGCTCGACACCACAAATCGCATCCAGTCTAGCCTATACGTACGAACTGATCGCTATAAGAAAGCGCCCGTCCCAAACTAATAATAAAATTATCGATAACTTGGGGCTAAATTGCGGTAACGGAATTTCAGTAAACACTACCCCTGCACCAGGTCACTATGTTGAAATGAAATTGTAGTTTGAGCTTTTCCTCAAAGCTAGTTGGTTGAGGTTGTTCCGCCAGGCCGTCACCTATGTTTGTATATTATTTGTAATTCGTAACCCATTCCCCAAATATGTAACTGTATATTTTCAGTCTTCTGGCTGCCAAGCTCTTTCAATAAACCGTTAATTATTATTATTATTATTATTATTTATATGTTGGCCTATACCAACTCACTCCCCTGAACCCTCCTCCCCAGCGGACTATCAACAAGTTCTTGCCATAAGGTACTATCTCATTTGGCCAAGGAATGGAACCAGTGATGCATAGTGGTGAACAGTGCTTAACTCAGTGAAAAACAACTCGGCAGTTGAGTCTTACCCAAGCTAGCTAACCACCTTCACACAGTGAGGTCCCAGGTACCCAGTTATACTTCCCCTGAGACTCCACGATAGAGAGGCCTGGGACCACACCTCACCCACTTGAATGAGTGAGTCATGTCGACCACGTGGTGTCCCCAAGATGCTACGACAACACGTAGTGAATGTTTTGCTACAGCATCATCATGTGAATTTCATCATAACACCATCTGTGAGGTAACTGCTACATCATCAGGCCCCTCATAACGCCATCTGTGAGGGAGTTACTACACTACGTGTCTGGTGTTCAACATCTCACCTTACATGATCTACGCGTGCAAACATTAATCTGTATGTTCACTGTGTGCTCCTTCACCTTTCTCTAATGAGGGCTTTTGTTAAACCACCAATTTATGATGTACTAAGTCATTTGTGTCCAATGTATACTTTCGAAAAGCCCTTGTTTGGGGAAGGTAGGAGAGAGTAGTCGTCATTATTGTCCAAGCCACATTATTTATTTCTATATATAAGTAATGCAGGCTAGTTTTTAAATACCTCAATCCCCTAACGGTGCCGTTTGTATATTAAGAAATACCGAAGCCATACAGTACAACACCAGCGAATATGAAGTATCACTGTAACCGGCAACTGTTACTCACTCATACCTACATACATATAGAGAGTCTTTACAGAATGATAGCAGACACGAGGAAGACGAACAACAAGAGGAGAAGAGTTAGAAGAAAATCAACTTCAAGCTAAGAAGAAGAATACCAAGACATTTCCTCCAAACAAGAAAACAACACACACAATCAAGCCGACAAAACACTGAGAAACCATGGCGGAACCCAACATGCACCGGACGCTTGACCTGACTCTATCCTGCCGCATCCAGGCGAGTTGCTGCTTAAAGTCCCTCACGCAAGCGCTGTTTATCCACTGCACCTATTCTATCCTCCTAAAATTCACTTCAATCCCCCCCTGCCACTAGCATGTTATGTATGTATGTATGTATGTATGTATGTATGTATGTATGTATGTATGTATGTATGTATGTATGAATGAATGATAACTGCAACTTTGTGTATTAAAACTCATTACTCTTACCGAAGTAATATAGTGCGTGGTTATGTTATGTCATGTTAGGACAGATTATAAACTACATTGGGTTACATTTCGTGAGGTTCGGTGACGCTACAGGAAGTTAGGTGAGGTACCTGGAGGTTAGGTGAATGTTGACTGACTGACTGACTGACTGACTGACAATTATTAGGAAGTGGTTCCAACACGTTCACACACAACCTATACTCATACCACAAGTCCAGAATTAGAGAGGATCATGTTATTGGATATATTTTCAACGATTTA
>NW_024751229.1:0-19392 GCF_018991925.1 Homarus americanus
TAACAAAGCCCAATCATCGAGAATAACAAAGTCCCCCCATCGAGTAAAACAAAGTCCCCTGATCGAGTATATCAAAGCCCCCTGATCGAGTAAAACAAAGTCCCCTGGTCGAGTATAACAAAGTCCCCTGATCGAATATAACAAAGCCCCCCTGATCGAATATTACAAAGTCCCCTTTCAAGTATAACAAAGTCCCCTGATCGAGTTTTACAAAGACCCCTATTCGAGTATTACAAAGGCCCCTAATGGAGTATACCAAAGACCCTGATGGAGTATAACAAAGTCCCTTGATCGAGGAAAACAAAGCGCCCTGATCGAGTATAACAAAGTCCCCTTATCGAGTATAACAAAGTCCCCTGATCGAGTATAATAAAGCTCCCTGACTGAGTGTAACAAAGTCCCCTGATCGAGTATATCAAACCCCCCTGGTCGAGTATATTAAAGGCCCTGATCGAGTATAACAAATTCTCATGATCGAGTATACCTAATTCCCCTGGTTCGAGTATAAAAAACGCCCCTGATTTAGTATAACAAATCCCCCTAATCAAGTATAACAAATGCCCCTCATCGAGTATAACAAAGTCACCTAATCGAATATAACAAAGCCCCCTGATCGAATATAACAAAGGCCACTGGTCGACCATAACAAAGGGGATTTGTTTTCCTCGACCAGGGGACTTTGTTATACTCGATCAGGGGACTTTGTTATACATGATCACGGGACTTTGTAATATTCGATGAGGGTGGCTTTGTTATACTCAACCAGGGCCTTTGTTATGCTCGATAAGGGGACATTGTTATACTCGATAAGGGGCCTTTGTTATTCTCGATCAGGGGACATTACTATACTCGACCAGGGAACTTTGTTATACACGATATGTTATACTCGATCAGGGGATGTGTTATACTCAATCAGGGGACTTTGTTATACTCAGCAAGGAGGCTTTGTTATACTCAACCGGGGGCCTTTGTTATACTCGATCAGGAGAATTTGTTAAACTCGATCAGGGGACTTTGTTATACTCGATCAGGGGGCTTTGTTTTACTCAACCAGGGGACTTTGTTATACTCGATCAGGTGGTTTTGTTATACTCGACCAGGGGTCTTTGCTATGCTCGACCAGGGGACTTTGTTATACTCGATCAGGGGCCTTTGTTATACTCGATCAGAGGCCTTTGTTATACTCGATCAGGGGACTTTGTTATACTCGATCAGGGGGCTTTGTTTTACTTGATCAGGAGACTTTGTTATACTCGATCAGGGGGCTTTGTTATACTTGATCAGGGGACTTTGTATTATTCGATCAGGGGGTCTTTGTTATGCTCGGCCAGGGGCCTTTGTTATTCTCTATAAGGGGACTTTGTTATATTCCATCAGAGGACTCTCTTATTCTCGATCAGGGGCCTTGGATATACTCGACCAGGGGACTTTGTTATACTCGACCAGGGTCCTTTCTTATGCTCTACCAGTGGCCTTTGTTATACTCGATCAGGGGGCTTTGTTATATTCGATTAGTGGACTTTGTTATACTCGATGAGGGGCATTTGTTATACTCAATCAAGGGCCTTTGCTATACTCGATCACGGGATTTTGTTATGCTAGATCAGGGGACTTTGTTATACGCGATGAGAGGGCTTTGTTATACTCGACGATGGGCCTTTGTTATGCTCGACCAGTGGCCTTTGTTGTATTCGATCAGGGGGCTTTGTTATATTCGATTAGGGGATTTTGTTATACTCAACCAGGGAACTTTGTTAAACTCGATCAGGGGTCTTTGTTATATTCGAAAAGGGGACTTTGTTATTCTCGATAAGGGGACTTTGTTATACTTGATTAGAGGACTTTGTTATACTCGATCAAGGGCCTTTGTTATACTCGATCAGGGACTTTGTTATATTCGATCCGGGGGCTTTCTTATATTCGATTAGGGACCTTTGTTATACTCGATTAGAGGACTTTGTTTTACACGATCAGGGGATATGTTATACTCAATCAGGGATGTGTTATACTCGATCAGGGGACGTTGTTATAGTCGATGAGGAGGCTTTGTTATACTCAACCGGGGGCCGTTGTTATACTCGATCAAGGACCTTTGCTATACTCGATCACGGGATTTTGTTATACTAGATAAGGGGACTTTTTTATATTTGATCAGGGGGCTTTGTTATACTCGATCAGGGGACTTTGTTATAATCGACCAGGGGACTTTGTTTTACTCGATCAGGGGATTTTTTATATTCGATCAAATGACTTTGTTATACTCGATCAGGGGCCTTTATTATACTCGATCAAGGACCTTTGTTATACTCGATCAGGGGACTTTGTAATCCTCGATCAGAAGACTTTCTTATTCTCGATCAGGCGACTTTGTTATACTCGACCAGGGGACTTTGTTATACTCGATCAGGAGGCATTGGCTTACTCGATTAGGGGACATTACTATACTCGACCAGGGAACTTTGTTATACACGATCAGGGGATATGTTATACTCGAGGAGGGGGTGTGTTATACTCGATCAGGGTCCTTTGTTATGCTCGACCAGTGGCCTTTCTTGTACTAGATCAGGGGCTTTGTTATATTCGATTAGGGGATTTTGTTATACTCGACCAGGGAACTTTGTTATACTCGATCAGGGGACTTAGTTATACTCGAAAAGGGGACTTTGTTATTCTCGATCAGGGGACTTTGTTATACTCGATTAGGGGACTTTCTTATACTCGATCAAGGGCCTTTGTTATACTCGATCAGGGACTTTGTTATATTCGATCCGGGGGCTTTCTTATATTCGATGAGGGACCTTTGTTATACTCGATTAGAGGACATTGTTTTACACGATCAGGGGATATGTTATACTCACTCAGGGGATGTGTTATACTCGATCAGGGGACGTTGTTATAGTCGATGAGGAGGCTTTGTTATACTCGATCAGGTGCCTTTATTATACTCGATCAAGGACCTTTGTTATACACGTTCAGGGGACTTTGTTATACTCGATCAGAGGACTTTGTTATACTCGATCAGGGGGCTTTGTTATACTCGATCAGGGGACATTACTATACTAGACCAGGGAACTTTGTTATACTCGATTAGGGGCCTTTATTATATTTGACCAGGGGATTTTGTTATACTCGATTTGGGGACTTTGTTATACTCGATGAGAGGGTTTTGTTATACTCGATCAGGGACTTTGTTATACTCGACCAGGGTCCTTTGTTATGCTCGACCAGTGGCCTTTGTTATAATGGATGAGGGGGCTTTGTTATATTCGATTAGGGGACTTTGTTATACTCGATGAGGGGCATTTGTTATTCTCGATCAAGGGCCTTTGCTATACTCGATCAGGGGATTTTGTTATACTAGATGAGGGGACTTTGTTATTCTCAATCAGGAGGCTTAGTTATACTCGACCAGGGTCCTTTGTTATGCTCGATCAGAGGACTTTGTTATACTAGATCTTGGGACTTTGTTATACTCGATCAGGGGCCTTTATTATATTCGACCAGGGGACTTTGTTATACTCGATTAGGGGATTTTGTTATACTCGATGAGGGGGCTTTGATATACCCGATCAGGTGGCTTTGTTATATTCGATTAGGGGACTTTGTTACACTCGAAGAGGGGCATTTGTTATACTCGATCAAGGGCCTTTGCTATACTCGATCAGGGGTTTTGTTATACTTTGTTATACTCGATAAGGTGACTTTGTTATACTTGATGAGAGGACTTTGTTTTACTCGATCAGGTGACTTTTTTATATTCGATCAGGGGACTTTATTATACTCGATCGGAGGACTTTGTTATACTTGATCAGGGGACTTTATTATACTCGATGAGGGGTCTTTGTTATACTCGATCAGGGGACATTACTATACTCGACCAGGGAACTTTGTTATACACGATCAGGGGATATGTTATACTCGATCAGGGGATGTGTTATACTCGATGAGGGATCTTTGTTATACTCGATCAAGGGACTTTGTTATACTCGATTAGGGGGCTTTGTTTTCCTCGATCAGGGGACTTTGTTATACTCCATCAGGGTCTTTGTTATACTCCATTAGGGGCCTTTATTATACTCCATCAGGGTCTTTGTTATACTCCATTAGGGGCCTTTGTTATACTCAAACAGGGGACTTTGTTTTACTCGATCAGGGGACTTTGTTATACTTGATCAGGGGACTTTGTATTATTCGATCACGGGGGCTTTGTTATGCTCGACCAGGGGCTTTTGTTATGCTAGATAAGGGACTTTGTTGTACTCGATCAGGAGGCTTTGTTATACTCAACCGGGGGCCTTTGTTTTTCTCGATGAGGGGCCTTGGTTATACTCGACCAGGGGACTTTGATATACTCGATCAGGGGAATTTGTTATACTCGACCAGGGGACTTTGTTACATATCTTCTGATCGTGTATATCAAAGTTCCCTGGTCGAGTATAGTAATGTCCCCTGGTCGAGTATAACAAAGTCCCCTGATCGAGTATAACAAAGGACCCTCATCGAGTATAACAAAGTTCCCTGATCGAGCATAACAAAGACCAGTGGTCGAGTATAACAAAACCACCTGATCGAGTATAATAAAGTCCCCTGGTTGAGTAGAACAAAGCCCCCTGATCGAGTATAACAAAGTCCCCTGATCGAGTATAACAAATTCCCCTGATCGAGTATAACAAAGGGCCCCGGTTGAGTATAACAAAGCCTCCTGACTGAATATAACAAAGTCCCCTGATCAAGTATAACACATCCCTTGATCGAGCATAACATATCCCCTGATCGTGTATAACAAAGTTCCCGGGTCGAGTATAGTAATGTCCCCTGATCGAGTATAACAAAGTCCCTTATCGAGCATAGCAAAGGCCCCTGGTCGAGTATAACAAAGCCCCCCTCATCGAATATTACAAAGTCCCCTGATCAAGTATAACAAAGTTTCTGATCGAGCATAACAAAGGCCCCTGGTCGAGTATAACAAAGCCCCCCTGATCGAATATTACAAATTCCCCTGATCAGGTATAACAAAGTCCCCTGATCGAGTATAACAAAGTCCCCTGTTCGAGTATAACAAAGGCCTCTGATGGAGCATAACAAAGACCCTGATGGAGTAAAACAAAGTCCCTTGTTCGAGGAAAACAAAGTCCCCTCATCGAGTATAACAAAGTCCCTTGATCGAGTATAACAAAGGCCCCTGATCGAATATAACAAAGGCCCCCGGTTGAGTATAACAAAGCATCGTGATCGAGTATAACAAAGTCCCCTGATCGAGTATAACAAATCCCCCAGATCGAGTATAACATATCCCCTCATCGTGTATAACAAAGTTCCCTGGTCGAGTATAACAAAGTCTCCTGATCAAGTATAACAAAGTCCTCTGATCGAGTATAACAATGTCCCCTGATCGAGTATAACAAAGACTATGATGGAGTATAACAAAGTCCCCTGATCGAGGAAAACAAAGCCCCCTCATCGAGTATATCAAAGTCCCCTCATCGAGTATAACAAAGTCACCTAATCGAGTATAACAAAGTCCCCTGGTCGAGCATAACAAAGTCCCCTGGTCGAGTATAACAAAGTCCCCTGATCGAGTATAACAAAGTCCTCAGATCGAGTATAACAAAGTCCCCTGATCTAGTATAACAAAATCCCCTGATCGAGTATAGCAAAGGCTCTTGATCGAGTATAACAAATGCCCTTTTCGAGTATAACAAAGTCCCCTAATCGAATATAACAAAGCCCCCAGATCGGGTATATCAAAGCCCCCTCATCGAGTATAACAAAATCCCCTAATCGAGTATAACAAAGCCCCCTGGTCGAAAATAATAAAGGCCCCTGATCGAGTATAACAAAGTCCCCTGATCTAGTATAACAAAGTCCTCTGATCGAGCATAACAAAGGACCCTGGTCGAGTATAACAAAGCCCCCTGATCGAGTAAAACAAAGTCCCCTCATCTAGTATAACAAAATCCCCTGATCGAGTATAGCAAAGGCCCTTGATCGAGAATAACAAATGCCCCTCATCACGTATATCAAAGTCCCCTAATCGAATATAACAAAGCCCTCCTGATCGATTATAACAAAGGCCACTGGTCGAGCATAACAAAGGACCCTGGTCGAGTATAACAAAGTCCCCTGATCGAGTATAACAAAGCCCTCACATCAAGTATAACAAGGTCCCCAAATCGAGTATAACAAAGTCCCCTGGTCGAATATAACAAAGTCACCTAATCTAATATAACAAAGCCCTCCTGATCGATTATAACAAAGGCCACTGATCGAGCATAACAAAGTCCCCTGATCTAGTATAACAAAGGCCCCTGATCGAGTATAACAAAGCCCCCCGTTGAGTATAACAAAGCCTCTTGATCGAGTATAATAAAGTCCCCTGATCGAGTTAACACATCCCCTGATCGAGTATAACAACCCCCCTGATTTAGTATAAGAAAGTCCCCTGGTGGAGTATAACAAAGTCCCCTGATCGAGTATAACAAAGTCCTCTGATCAAGTATAACAAAGTCCCCTGATCGTGTATAACAAAGGCCCCTCGTCGAGTATAACAAAGTCCCATGGTCGAGTATAACAAAGTCACCTTATCGAGTATAACAAAGCCTCCTGATCGAGTATAACAAAGTCCCCTGATCGAGTATAACACATCCCCTGATCGAGTATAACATATCCCCTGATTGTGTATAACAAAGTTCCCTGGTCGAGTATAACAAAGGCCCCTGATGGAGTATAACAAAGACCGTGATGGAGTATAACAAAGTCCCTTGATCGAGGAAAACAAAGCCCCCTCAACGAGTATAACAAAGTCCACTGATCGAGTATAACAAAGTCCCTTGATCGAGTATAACAAAGGCCCCTGATCGAATATAACAAAGGCCCCCGGTTGAGTATAACAAAGTCCCTTGATCGAGTATAACAAAGTCCTCAGATCGAGTATAACAAAGTCCCCTGGTCGAGTATAACAATGTCCTCAGATCGAGTATAACAAAGCCCCCTGGTCGAGTATAACAAAATCCCCTGATCGAGTATAACAAAGTCCCCTGGTCGAATATATCAAAGTCCCCTGATCGAGTATAACAAAGTCCTCAGATCGAATATAACAAAGTCCCCTGGTCGAGTATAACAAAGTCCCCTGGTCGAGTATAACAAAGTCCCCTGATCGAGTATAACAAAGGCCCTTGATTGAGTTTAATAAAGGCCCCTGATCGAGTATAACAAAGCCCCATCAACGAGTATAACAAAGTCCCCTGACCGAGTATAACACAGTTCCCTGCTGGAGTATAACAAAGACCCTGAACGAGTATAACAAAGTCCTCAGATCGAGTATAACAAAGTCCCCTGGTCGAGTATAACAAAGTCCTCAGATCGAGTATAACAAAGCCCTCTGGTCGAGTATAACAAAGTCCCCTGATCGAGTATAACAAAGTCCCCTGGTCGAGTATAACAAAGTCCCCTGATCGAGTATAACAAAGTCCTCAGATCGATTATAACAAAGTCCCCTGGTCGAGTATAACAAAGTCCCCTGGTCGAGTATAATAAAGTCACCTGATCGAGTATAACAAAGGCCCTTGATTGATTATAATAAAGGCCCCTCATCGAGTATAACAAAGTCGCCTGGACGAGTATAACAAAGTCTCCTGATCGAGTATAACAAAGGGCCTTGATTGAGTATAATAAAGACCCCTGATCGAGTATATCAAAGTCCCCTGATCGAGTATAACAAAGTCCCATGGTCGAGTATAACAAAGTCACCTCATCGAGTATAACAAAGGCCCATGATCGAGTATAACAAACGTCCCCGGTTGAGTATAACACACCCCCTAATCGAGTATAACGTATCCCCTGATCAAGTATAACAAAGACCCCTCATCGAGTATAACAAAGTCCCCTGATCAAGTATGACAAAGTCCTCTGATCGAGTATAACAAAGTCCCCTGATCGAGGAAAACAAAGCCCCCTGATCGAGTATGACAAAGTCCCCTCATCGAGTATAACAAAGTCGCCTAATCGAGTATAACAAAGTCCCCTGATCTAGTATAACAAAATCCCCTGATCGAGTATAGCAAAGGCCCTTGATCGAGTATAACAAAGTCCCCTGATCTAGTATAACAAATTCCTCTGATCGAGCATAACAAAGGACCCTGGTCGAGTATAACAAAGCCCCCTGATCGAGTATAACAAAGTCCCCTCATCTAGTATAACAAAATCCCCTGATCGAGCATAACAAAGACCAGTGGTCGAGTATAACAAAACCACCTTTGTTATACACGATCATGGGATATGTTTTACTCGATCAGGGGCCTTTTTTATGCTCGATCAGAGGACTTTGTTATACTCGATCAGGGGACTTTGTTATACTCGACCAGAGGACTTTGTTTTACTCGATCAGGGGACTTTTTTTTATTCGATCAAAGGACTTTCTTATACTCAATCAGGGGCCTTTATTATACTCGATCAAGGACCTTTGTTATACTCGATCAGGGGACTTTGTAATCCTCGATCAGAAGACTTTGTTATACTCTATCAGGGGACTTTGTTATACTCGACCAGGGGACTTTGTTATACACGATTAGGGGATATGTTATACTCGATCAGGGGATGTGTTATACTCGATTAGGGTCCTTTGTTATGCTCGAACCAGTGGCCTTTGTTGTACTAGATCAGGGGCTTTGTTATATTCGATTAGGTGATTTTGTTATACTCGACCAGGGAACTTTGTTATACTCGATCAGGGGACTTTGTTATACTCGAAAAGGGGACTTTGTTATTTTCGATAAGGGGACTTTGTTATACTCGATTAGGGGACTTTGTTATACTCGATCAAGGGCCTTTGTTATACTCGATCAGGGACTTTGTTATATTCGATCCGGGGGCTTTCTTATATTCGATCAGGGACCTTTGTTATACTCGATTAGAGGACATTGTTTTACACGATCAGGGGGATATATTATACTCAATCAGGGGATTTTTTTATACTAGATAAGGGGACATTTTTATATTCGATCAGGGGACTTTGTTATACTCGATCAGGTGCCTTTATTATACTCGATCAAGGACCTTTGTTATACACGATCAGGGGACTTTGTTATACTCGATCAGAGGACTTTGTTATACTCGATCAGGGTGCTTTGTTATACTCGATCAGGGGACATTACTATACTAAACCAGGGAACTTTGTTATACACGATCATGTAATATGTTATACTCGATCAGGGGATGTGTTATACTCGATCAGGGGACTTTGTTATACTCGATCAAGAGGCTTTGTTATACTCAACCGGGGGCCTTTGTTATACTCGATGAGGAACCTTTGTTATACTCGATCAAGGGACTTTGTTGTACTCGACCATGGGACTTGTTATACTAGATCAGGGGACTTTGCTATACTCGATCAGGGGCCTTTATTATATTTGACCAGGGGATTTTGTTATACTCGATTTGGGGACTTTGTTATACTCGATGAGAGGGTTTTGTTAGACTCGATCAGGGACTTTGTTATACTCGACCAGGGTCCTTTGTTATGCTCGACCAGTGGCCTTTGTTATAATGGATGAGGGGGCTTTGTTATATTCGATTAGGGGACTTTGTTATACGCGATGAGGGGCATTTGTTATTCTCGATCAAGGGCCTTTGCTATACTCGATCAGGGGATTTTGTTATACTAGATGAGGGGACTTTGTTATTCTCAATCAGGGGGCTTAGTTATACTCGACCAGGGTCCTTTGTTATGCTCGATCAGAGGACTTTGTTATACTAGATCCTGGGACTTTGTTATACTCGATCAGGGGCCTTTATTATATTCGACCAGGGGACTTTGTTATACTCGATTAGGGGATTTTGTTATACTCGATGAGGGGGCTTTGATATACCCGATCAGGTGGCTTTGTTATATTCGATTAGGGGACTTTGTTATACTCGAAGAGGGGCATTTGTTATACTCGATCAAGGGCCTTTGCTATACTCGATCAGGGGTTTTGTTATAATAGAGCAGGGAACTTTGTTATACTCGATAAGGTGACTTTGTTATACTTGATGAGAGGACTTTGTTTTACTCGATCAGGTGACTTCTTATATTCGATCAGGGGACTTTATTATACTCGATCAAGGGCCTTTGTTATACTCGATCAGGGGACTTTGTTATACTCGATGAGGGGTCTTCGTTATACTCGATCAGGGGACATTACTATACTCGACCAGGGAACTTTGTTATACACGATCAGGGGATTTGTTATACTCGATCAGGGGATGTGTTATACTCGACGAGGGGTCTTTGTTATACTCGATCAGGGGACTTTGTTATACTCAATCAGGGGGCTTTTTTTCCTCGATCAGGGGACATTGTTATACTCCATCAGGGTCTTTGTTATACTCCATTAGGGGCCTTTGTTATACTCCATCAGGGTCTTTGTTATACTCCATTAGGGGCCTTTGTTATACTCAAACAGGGGACTTTGTTTTACTCGATCAGGGGACTTTGTTATACTTGATCAGGGGACTTTGTATTATTCGATCACGGGGGCTTTGTTATGCTCGACCAGGTGCTATTGTTATGCTAGATAAGGGGACTTTGTTATACTCGATCAGGAGGCTTTGTTATACTCAAACGGGGGCCTTTGTTTTTCTCGATGAGGGGCCTTGGTTATACTCGACCAGGGGACTTTGTTATACTCGATCAGGGGAATTTGTTATACTCGACCAGGGGACTTTGTTACATATCTTCTAATCGTGTATATCAAAGTTCCCTAGTCGAGTATAGTAATGTCCCCTGATCGAGTAAAACAAATCCTCTGATCGACTATAACAAAGTCCCCTGGTCGAGTATAACAAAGTCCCCTGATCGAGTATAACAAAAAACCCTCATCGAGTATAACAAAGTCCCCTGATCGAGCATAACAAAGACCAGTGGTCGAGTATAACAAAGCCACCTGATCGAGTATAATAAAGTCCCCTGGTTGAGTAAAACAAAGCCCCCTGATCGAGTATAACAAAGTCCCCTGATCGAGTATAACAAACTCCCCTGATCGAGTATAACAAAGGCCCCCGGTTGAGTATAACAAAGCCTCCTGACTGAGTATAACAAAGTCCCCTCATCGAGTATAACACATCCCTTGATCGAGTATAACATATCCCCTGATCGTGTATAACAAAGTTCCCGGGTCGAGTATAGTAATGTCCCCTGATCGAGTATAACAAAGTCCCTTATCGAGCATAGCAAAGGCCCCTGGTCGAGTATAACAAAGCCCCCCTCATCGAATATTACAAAGTCCTCTGATCAAGTATAACAAAGTTTCTGATTGAGCATAACAAAGGCCCCTGGTCGAGTAAAACAAAGCCCCCCTGATCGAATATTACAAATTCCCCTGATCAGGTATAACAAAGTCCCCTGATCGAGTATAACAAAGTCCCCTGTTCGAGTATAACAAAGGCCTCTGATGGAGCATAACAAAGACCCTGATGGAGTAAAACAAAGTCCCTTGTTCGAGGAAAACAAAGTCCCCTCATCGAGTATACCAAAGTCCCTTGATCGAGTATAACAAAAGCCCCTGATCGAATATAACAAAGGCCCCCGGTTGAGTATAACAAAGCATCGTGATCGAGTATAACAAAGTCCACTGATCGAGTATAACAAATCCCCCAGATCGAGTATAACATATCCCCTCATCGTGTATAACAAAGTTCCCTGGTCGAGTATAACAAAGTCCCCTGATCGAGTATAACAAAGTCCTCAGATCGAGTATAACAAAGTCCCCTGGTCGAGTATAACAAAGTCCTCAGATCGAGTATAACAAAGTCCCCTGGTCGAGTATAACAAAGTCCCCTGATCGAGTATAACAAAGTCCCCTGGTCGAGTATAACAAAGTCCCCTGATCGAGTATAACAAAGGCCCTTGATTGAGTATAATACAGGCCCCTAATCGAGTATAACAAAGTCCCCTGATCGAGTATAACAAAGTCCCATGGTCGAGTATAACAAAGTCACATGATCGAGTATAACAAAGGCACATGATCGAGTATAACAAACGCCCCCGGTTGAGTATAACACATCCCCTGATCGAGTATATCATATCCCCTGATCGTGTATAACAAAGTTCCCTGGTCGAGTTTAGTAATGTGCCCTGAACGAGTATAACAAAGGCCCCTCATCGAGTATAACAAAGTCCCCTGATCAAGTATAACAAAGTCCTCTCATCGAGTATAACAAGGTCCCCTGATCGAGTATAACAAAGACCATGATGGAGTATAAGAAAGTCCCCTGATCGAGGAAAACAAAGACCCCTGATCGAGTATAACAAAGTCCCCTCATCGAGTATAAGAAAGTCACCTAAACGAGTATAACAAAGTCCCCTGGTCGAGCATAACAAAGTCCTCAGATCGAGTATAACAAAGTCCCCTGGTCGAGTATACAAAGTCCCCTGATCGAGTATAACAAATCCACAGATCGAGTATAACAAAGTCCCCTGATCTAGTATAACAATATCCCCTGATCGCGTATAGCAAAGGCTCTTGATCGAGTATAACAAATGCCCTTTTTGAGTATAGCAAAGTCCCCTAATCGAATATAACAAAGCCCCCTGATCGGGTATATCAAAGCCCCCTCATCGAGTATAACAAAATCCTCTAATCGAGTATAACAAAGCCCCCTGGTCGAATATAATAAAGGCCCCTTATCGAGTATAACAAAGTCCCTTGATCTAGTATAACAAAGTCCTCTGATCGAGCATAACAAAGGACCCTGGTCGAGTATAAGAAAGTCCCCTGGTAAAATATAATAAAGGCCCCTGATCGAGATATGTTATACTCGATCAGGGGATTTTGTTATACTAGATGAGGGGACTTTGATATACTCGATCAGGGGGCTTTGTTATACTCGACCAGGGTCCTTTGTTATGCTCGATCAGAGGAATTTGTTATACTTGATCAGGGGACTTTGTTATACTCGATCAGGGGCCTTTATTATATTCGACCAGGGGACTTTGTTATACTCGATTAGGGGATTTTGTTATACTCGATGAGGGGGCTTTGATATACCCGATGAGGGGGCTTTGTTATATTCGATTAGGGGACTTTGTTATACTCGAAAAGGGGCATTTGTTATACTCGATCAAGGGCCTTTGCTATACTCGATCAGGTGATTTTGTTATTCTAGATCAGGGGACTTTGTTATACTCGATTAGGCGACTTTGTTATATTCGATGAGGGGACTTTGTCATACTCGATCAGGAGGCTTTGTTTTCCTCGATCAGGGGACTTTGGTATACTCCATCATGGTCTTTGTTATACTCGATGAGGGGTCTTTGTTATACTCGATCAGGGGATATGTTATGTTCGATCAGGGGGTGTGTTATACTCAACCGGGGACGTTTGTTATACTCGATCATGGGCCTTTGTTATACTCGATGAGGTGACTTTGTTATACTCGACCATGGGACTTTGTTATACTCGATCAGGGGACTTTGATATACTCGATCAGTGGTCTTTATTATACTCAATCAAGGGCCTTTGTTATACTCGATCAGAGGACTTTGTTATACTCGTCTAGGGGACTTTGTTATACTCGATGAGGGGCCTTTATTATACTCAATAAGGGCCTTTGTTATACTCGATCAGGTGACTTTATTATACTCGACCAGGGGACTTTGTTATACTCGACCAGGGGACTTTGTTATACTCGATCTATGGACTTTGTTAGACTCGATCAGGGGACTTTGTTATACTCGACCAGGGGACTTTGTTATACTCGATCAGGGGACTTTGTTATACTCGACCAGAGGGCTTTGTTATACTCGATCTGAGGACTTTGTTATACTCGACCAGGGGAATTTGTTATACTCGATCTGAGGACTTTGTTATACTCGTTCAGGGTCTTTGTTATACTCCACCAGGGAACTTTGTTATACTCGATCAGGGGACTTTGTTATACTCGTTGATGGGGCTTTGTTATACTCGATCAGGGGCCTTTATTATACTCAATCAAGGGCCTTTGTTATACTCGATCAGGGGACTTTGTTATACTCGACCAGGGGACTTTGTTATATTCGATCTGAGGACTTTGTTAAACTCGATCAGGGGACTTTGTTATATTCGACCAGGGGACTTTGTTATACTCGATCAGGGGATTTAGTTATACTCGACCAGGGGGCTTTATTATACTCGATCTGAGGACATTGTTATACTCAACAAGGGATCTTTGTTATACTCGATATGAGGACTTTGTTATACTCGATCAAGGGACTTTGTTATACTCAACCGGGGGCCTTTGTTATATTCGATCAGGGGCCTTTGTTATACTCGATCAAGGGACTTTGTTATACTCGATCAGTGGACTTTGTTATACTCGTTGAGGGGGCTTTGTTTTCCTCGATCAAGGGACTTTGTTATACTCCATCAGGGTCTTTGATATACTCCATCAGGGGCCTTTGTTATACTCGACCAGGGGACTTTGTTATACTCGTTCAGGGGACTTTGTTATACTTGATCAGTGGACTTTGTAATATTCGATCATGGGGGCTTTGTTATACTCGACCAGGGGCCTTTGTTAGGCTCGCTAAGGAGACTTTGTTATACTCGATCAGGGGCCTTTGTTATTCTTGATCAGGGGACTTTGTTATACTCGGCCAGGGGACTTTGTTATACTCGATTATAGGACTTTGTTATACACGATCAGGGGACATTGTTTTACTCGATCAGGGGACTTTTTTATATTCGATCAGAGTACTTTGTTAAACTCGATGAGGGGCCTTTATTATACTCGATCAGGGGCTTTGTTATACTCGATCAGGAGACATTACTATACTCGACCAGGGAACTTTGTTAAACACGATCAGGGGATATGTTATACTCGATCAGGGGATGTGTTATACTCGATCAGGGGACTCTGTTATACTCGATCAGGAGGCTTTGTTATACTCGATAAGGTGACTTTGTTATACTCGACCATGGGACTTTGTTATACTCGACGAGGGGCCTTTGTTATACACGATCAGGGGACTTTGTTATACTCGATCAGAGGACTTTGTTATACTCGATCAGGGGACTTTGTTATATTCCACCAGGGGACTTTGTTATACTCGATCAGGGGGGTTGTTATACTCGATCAGGGACATTACTATACTTGACCAGGGAACTTTGTTATACACGATCAAGGGATATGTTATACTCGATCATGGGATGTGTTATACTTGATCAAGGGACTTTGTTATACTCGATCAGGAGGCTTTGTTATACTCGATTAGGTGACTTTGTTATATTCGACCATGGGACTTTGTTATACTCGATCAGGGGACTTTGTTATACTCGATGAGAGGACTTTGTTATACACGATCAGGGGGCTTTGTTATACTCGATCAGGGGACATTACTATACTATTCCAGGGAACTTTGTTATACAAGATCAGGTGATGTGTTATACTCGATCAGGGGATGTGTTAACTCGATCAGGGGACTTTGTTATACTCGATCAAGAGGCTTTGTTAAACTCAACGGGGGGCTTTGTTATACTCGATCAGGGGCCTTTGTTATACTAGATCAGGGGACTTTGCTATACTCGATCAGGGGCCTTTATTATATTTGACCAGGGGACTTTGTTATACTCGATTTGGGGACTTTGTTATACTTGATGAGAGGGCTTTGTTATACTCGATCAGGGGATTTTGTTATACTCGACCAGGGTCCTTTGTTATGCTCGACCAGTGGCCTTTGTTATAATCGATGAGGAGGGCTTTGTTATATTCGATTAGGGGACTTTGATATACGTGATGAGGGGCATTTGTTATTCTCGATCAAGGGCCTTTGCTATACTCGATCAGGGGATTTCGTTATACTAGATGAGGGGACCTTGTTTTACTCGACCAGGGGGCTTTGTTATACTCGATTAGTGGATTTTGTTATACTCGATGAGGGGGCTTTGATATATCGGATCAGGTGGCTTTGTTATATTCGATTAGGGGAATTTGTTATACTCGAAAAGGGCATTTGTTATACTCGATCAGGAGCCTTTGCTATACTCGATCAGGGGATTTTGTTATACTGGATCAGGGGACTTTGTTATACTCGATCTGAGGACTTTGTTATACTCGATCAGGGGACTTTGTTATACTCGACCAGGGGACTTTGTTATACTCGATCAGGGGACTTTGTATACTCGACCAGGTGACTTTGTTATACTCGATCTGAGACTTTGTTATGCTCAACCAGGGGACATTGTTATACTCGATTAGGTGACTTTGTTATACTCGATGAGGGGACTTTCTTATACTCGATGAGGGGGCTTTGTTTTCCTCGATCAGGGGACTTTGTTATACTCCATCATGGTCTTTGTTATACTCGATCAGGGGACATTGTTATACTCGATCAGAGGACTTTGTTATAGTTGATCAGGGGACTTTGTTATACTCGATGAGGGGCCTTTGTTATACTCGATCAGGGGACATTACTAAACTCGACCAGGGAACTTTGTTATACACGATCAGGGGATATATTATACTCGATCAGGGGATGTGTTATACTCACTCGGGGGCGTTTGTTATACTCGATCATGGGCCTTTGTTATACTCGATCAGGTGACTTTGTTATACTCGACCATGGGACTTTGTTATACTCGACAAGGGGACTTTGTTATACTCGACCAGGGGCCTTTATTACACTCAATCAAGGGCCTTTGTTATACTCGATCAGGGGACTTTGTTATACTCGACCAGGGGACTTTGTTATACTCGATCTGAGGACTTTGTTATACTCGACGAGGGGACTTTGTTATACTCGATCTGAGGACTTTGTTATACTCGATCAGGGGACTTTGTTATATTCGACAAGGGAACTTTGTTATACACGATGAGGGGATATGTTATACTCGATCTGGGGGATGTGTTATACTCGATCAGGGGACTTTGTTATACTCGATCACGATGCTTTGTTATGCTCAACCGGGGGCCTTTGTTATATTTGATCAGGGGACTTTGTTATACTCGATCAAGGGACTTTGTTATACTCGATCAGGGGACTTTGTTATAAGCGTTGAGGGGACTTTGTTTTCCTCGAACAAGGGACTTTGTTATACTCCATCAGGGTCTTTGTTATGCTCCATCAGGGGCCTTTGTTATACTCGACCAGGGGACTTTGTTATACTCGATCAGGGGACTTTGTTATACTTGATCAGGGGAATTTGTAATATTCGATCAGGAGGGCTTTGTTATACTCGACCAGGGGCCTTTGTTATGATCGATAAGGGGACTTTGTTATACTCAATCAGGGTGCTTTGTTTTCCTCGACCAGGGGACTTTGTTATACTCGATCAGAAACTTTGTTATACTTGATCAGGGGACTTTGTAATATTCGATCAGGGGGGCTTTGTTATACTTCACCAGGGGCCTTTGCTATGCTCGATAAGGGACTTTGTTATACTCGATCAGGGGACATTACTATACTCGACCCGGGAACTTTGTTATACACGATCAGGGGAGGGAATGGGACAACTGGCCGCCGCCATCTGGCCGCAGCCCAACTGGCCGCGGGAAACTCGCCGCGGCCGACTGGCCGCCGCGGACTGGGGGTAAACTGCAAACGCCTATTTTTGCGCTCTCAAAGGTTAGGTTAGGTTAGGTTAGGTAAGATTAGGTTAGGTTAGGTTAGGTTAGGTTAGGTTAGGTTAGGTTTGGTTAGGTTAGGTTAGGTTAGATTAGGTTAGGTTAGGTTAGGTTAGGTTAGGTTGTCAACAAAAAGTTCCATATGGCGGCCAGTTGGGCTGCGGCCAGATGGCGGCGGCCAGTTGTCCTAGACCCATCAGGGGATATGTTATACTCGATCAGGGGATGTGTTGTACTCGATCAGGGGCCTTTGTTATACTCGATAAGGGGAATTTGTTATACTCGATCAGGGGACTTTGTTATACTCGATCAGGGGGCTTTGTTATACTCAACCAGGGGTCTTTGTTATACTCGATCAGGTGGTTTTGTTATACTCGACCACTAGTCTTTGTTATGCTCGATCAGGTGACTTTTTTATACTCGATGAGGGTCCTTTGTTATACTCGATCAGGGGACTTTGTTATACTCGACCAGGGGACTTTGTTATACTCGATCAGGGGGCTTTGTTATACTCGATCAGGGGACATTACTATACTCAACCAGGCAACTTTGTTATACACGATCAGAAGATATGTAACAAAGTCCCCTGGTCGAGTATAACAAATTCCCCCTGATTGAGTATAACAAAGTCCCCTGGTCGAGTATAACCAAGGCCCCTCATCGAGAATAACAAAGGCTCCCGGTTGAGTATAACAAAGCCTCCTCATCGAGTATAACAAAGTCCCCTTATCTAACATAACAAAGGCCCCTGGTCGAGCATAACAAAGCCCCCGTGATCGAATAATACAAAGTTCCCTGATCAAATATAACAAAGTCCCCTGCTCAAGTAAAACAAAGTCCCCTGTTTGAGTATAACAAAGGCCCCTAATGGAGTATAACAAAGACCCTGATGGACTATAACAAAGGCCCATAATGGAGAAAAACAAAGACACTGATGGAGTATAACAAAGTCCCCTTATCGAGGAAAACAAAGCCCCATGATCGAGTATAACAAAGTCCCCTGATCGAGTATGACAAACACCCCTCATCGAGTATAACACATCCCCTGATCGAGTATAACATATCCCCTGATCGTGTATAACAAAGTTCCCTGGTCGAGTATAGTAATGTCCCCTAATCGAGTATAACAAAGACCCCTCATCGAGTATAATAAAGTCCCATGATCAAGTATAACAAAGTCCTCTCATCGAGTATAACAAAGTCCCCTGATCGATTATAACAAAGGCCCTTGATCGAGTATAATAAAGTCCCCAAATCGAGTATAACAAAGTCCCCTGGTCAAATATAATAAAGGCCCCTGATCGAGTATAGCAAAGTCCTCTGATCTCGTATAACAAAGTTCCCTGGTCGAGTATAACAAAATCCCCTAATCGAATATAACAAAGCCCCCTGATCGAGTACAACAAAGGCCACTGGTTCGAGCATAACAAAGGACCCTCATCGAGTATAACACATCCCCTGATCGAGTATAACATATCCCCTGATCGTGTATAACAAAGTCCCCTGGTCGAGTATAGCAATGTCCTCTGATCGAGGAAGACAATGCCTCCTGATCGAGTATAACAAAGTCCCCTGGTCGAGTATAACAAAGTCCCCTGATAGAGTATAACAAAGGTCCTTGATCGAGTATAATAAAGGCCTCTGATCGAGTATAACAAAGTCCTTTGATCGAATATAAAAAAGTCCCCTGATCGAGTATAAAAAAGGCCCCTGGTCGAGTATAACAAAGCCCTCTGATCGAGTATACCAAAGTCCCCTGATCTAGTATAACAAAATCCCGTGATCGAGTATAGCAAAGGCCCTCGATCGAGTATA
>NW_024751230.1:0-5883 GCF_018991925.1 Homarus americanus
ATAGGTGGATCAGTATTAAAATGGATTAGGTCATGGTTAACTGGTAGGAAACAAAGAGTCAGCATAAATGGATTAAAGTCAGACTGGGGTGCGGTCAAAAGCGGAGTTCCCCAGGGATCTGTATTAGGCCCTCTGCTGTTTGTTATATTCATTAATGATCTTGATTTAGGCATAACTAGTAGGATTAATAAATTTGCAGATGATACCAAAATGGGGAGAGTGATAAATTCAGACAGTGACATTGAACACCTTCAAAGAGATCTAGATACCTTACATGAGTGGTCAGTAGACTGGCAAATGAATTTTAATAGTGATAAATGCAAGGTACTACAGATAGGGAAGACGAATACAAACGTTAAGTATAAACTAGGTAACACGGAAATAGAAAACTCAGTTTGTGAAAAAAATCAAGGTGTATTTGTTAGCAACGACTTGAAACCTAGAAAACAATGTATTAGCGTTAGCAACAAGGCAAACAGGATTCTTGGGTTCATATCTAGGTCTGTGAGTAACAGAACTGCTGACGTTATCTTGAAACTTTACCTAGCATTAGTGAGGCCACACATGGATTATGCGGTTCAGTTCTGGTGTCCTTATTATAGAATGGACATAGATTCTTTGGAGAGTACTAAGAAGATAAAAATGATCCATAATAATGAAACCTTCCATATGAAGAAAAGACTGAAAAGCTTAGGCTTACATTCATTGGGGCGTAAGTTAGGGAGATATGATAGAGGTGTACAAATTGGGTAGTGGGATTAACAGGGTAAAATGGAAGATGTTCTGAAGCTCAGTAATAACGAAATAACTAGAACAAATGGCTTAAATTAGATGAATTCCGATTCAGAAAGGATATAGGCAAGCACTGGTTTGGTAATAGAGTTGTGGATATGTGGAATAGGCTACCGAGTGCTATAGTAGGATCGGGGACGCTAGGGAGCTTCAAGACGAAGTTGGATAGGCACATGGAAGTGCTGGGATGGGTGTGAAAGGGATCTGCCCTGTATGGGCCAGTCGGCCTCCTGCAGTATCCCACTTTCTTATATTCTTATGTTCTTATGTTCACCTCACAATCTTTACTACATCTCACCTCACAATCTTCACTACATTTCACTTCACAATCTTCACTACATCTCACTTCACAATCTTCACTACATCTCACTTCACAATCTTCACTACATCTCACTTCACAATCTTCACTACATCTCACTACACAATCTTCACTACATCTCACTTCACAACCTTCACTACATCTCACTTCACAATCTTCACTACATCTCACTTCACATCTTCACTACATCTTACTTCACAATCTTCACTATATCTCACTTCACAATCTTCACCACATCTCACTTCACAATCTTCACCAAATCTCACTTCACAATCTTCACCACAACTCACTTCACAATCTTTACCACATCTCACTTCACAATCATCACTACATCTCACTTCACAATCTTCACTACATCTCACTTCACAATCTTCACTACATCTCACTTCACAATCTTCACTACATCTCACTTCACAATCTTCACTACATCTCACTTCACAATCTTCACTACATCTCACTTCACAATCTTCACTACATCCCACTTCACAATCTTCACTACTTCTCAATTCACAATCTTCACTACATCTCACTTCACAATCTTCACTACATCTCACTTCACAATCTTCACTACATCTCACTTCACAATCTTCACTACATCTCACTTCACAATCTTCATTACATCTCACTTCACAATCTTCACTACATCTCACTTCACAATCTTCACTACATCCCACTTCACAATCTTCACTACATCTCACTTCACAATCTTCACTACATCCCCCTTCACAAACTTCACTACATCTCACTTCACAATCTTCACTACATCTCACTTCACAATCTTCAATACATCTCACTTCACAATCTTCACTACATCTCACTTCACAATCTTTCACTACATCTCACTTCACAATCTTCACCATATCTCACTTCACAATCTTTACTACATCTCACTTCACAATCTTCACTACATCTCACTTCACAATCTTCACTACATCTCACTTCACAATCTTCACTACATCTCACTTCACAATCTTCACTACATCTCCCTTCACAATCTTCACAACATCTCACTTCACAATCTTCACTACCTCTCACTTCACAATCTTCACTACATCTCACTACACAATCTTCACTACATCTCACTTCAAAACCTTCACTACATCTCACTTCACAATCTTCACTACATCTCACTTCACATCTTCACTACATCTCACTTCACAATCTTCACCATATCTCACTTCACAATCTTCACCACATCTCACTTCACAATCTTCACCACATCTCACTTCACAATCTTCAATACATCTCACTTCACAATCTTCACTACATCTCACTTCACAATCTTCACTACATCTCACTTCACAATCTTCACTACATCTCACTTCACAATCTTCACTACATCTCTCTTCACAATCTTCACTACATCTCACTTCACAATCTTCATTACATCTCACTTCACAATCTTCACTACATCTCACTTCACAATCTTCACTACATCTCACTTCACAATCTTCACTACATCGCACTTCACAATCTTCACTACATCTCACTTCACAATCTTCACCACATCTGACTTCACAATCTTCACTACATCTCACTTCACAATCTTCACTACATCTCACTTCACAATCTTCACTAACACCATCCTTCATCACTACATTTAACATCCATCATCATTACTTATAACACCATCCATCATCATCACTACATATAACACTATCCATCATCACTACATATAACACGATCCATCATCACTACATATAACACCATCCACCATCACTACATATAGAACCATCCATCACGACATATAACACCATCCAACATCACTACATATAACACCAACCATCATCACTACATATAACATCATCCATCATCACTACATATAATTCCATCCATCATCACTACATATGACACCATCCAGCATCACTACATATAACACCACCCATCATCACTACATATAACATCATGCATCATCACTACATATAACACCATCCATGAACACTACATATAAAACCAACCTATCATCACTACATATAATATCATCCATCATCACTACATATAACACCATCCATCATCACTACATATTACATCATCCATCACTACATATAACTCTATCCATCATCACTACACATAACACCATCCAGCATCACTACATATAACACCAACCATCATCTACGCTAACATCATCACTACATATAACCATTCTTCTTTAACATCATCCATCATCACCATATAACACCATCCATCGCCAACAAAGTCATCCTATCATCACTACATATAACTCTATCCATCATCACTACATATAACACCATCCAGCATCACTACATATAACACCACCCATCATCACTACATATACCATCATGCATCATCACTATATATAACACCATCCATCATCACTACATATATTACCCTCCTATCATCACTACATATAACACCATCCATCATTACTACATATAACGCCATCCTTCATCACTACATATAACACCATCCATCATCACTACATATTATAACACCATCCATCATCTCTACAAACACCAGTCCTCAACACTATAGTGATAAATAGAGCTTCATTTTGTTGTCAATTTCTTTAAATTCCAACCTTATTAAACCGTAATTCTTTCTGTATGGTCAAATTTTGATTTGACCTCATTGAGAGAGCTGTTAGTGTCAGTAAATCACAATGGTGTTCCGACGCACTGTAACAAAAGTTTCAAAGGTTGAGGTGAAGCCTTCCCAGGTGAAGGAGAAGGGCCCCCGATCTAACAAACTGCAGACCACAAAGCACACTAAACCTCAAAACAACAAGAAGAAGAAGGAAACTACTACTTTCTGCCATGTACAAAAGGACCAGTACCTGCCATGGGGAGACTACATCTTCACTGGGAAAAAGACAAAGAACAACAAGAAGCGTTGACCCAACATTTCTGATATTTAAAAATAATAAAAAACATATTAATTGATTTTGTTTGTATTATTTATGCTTTTATTATTTTCAACTGTAAATGTGCCTTAACGCCCTTGTCTCAGCGCTATCTCATATATCCAAATTTCACATATTTGA
Source organism: Homarus americanus (assembly GCF_018991925.1). Taxonomy (NCBI): domain Eukaryota; kingdom Metazoa; phylum Arthropoda; class Malacostraca; order Decapoda; family Nephropidae; genus Homarus; species Homarus americanus. The sequence goes on from NW_024751230.1 coordinate 4,113, forward strand.
AAGTATTAGATAACCAAAATATCTGGAAAATATTTAGTTAAAAATACAAATAATAAAACAAAATCGAAAACAGAAGGAAAAAACAATACCCGTGAAAGTGGAAATAAGGAGGAGGCAGAGCAGACGATACACAGGAAGGCAGTAATCATCATCCCCGTGTGAACCAGCAAGAGAAGAACTCCTTCGCCTCACCGTCCACCCGCGTACGATCAGCTGAGTGAAGTTGCCTCGTGTTGCAGTAAACTTTATCTGTAAAAGGACAATTTACTTTTACTTTTATTGTTTATCTTACTGTTTATAACTGTTTATTTTCTCTTACATAATGTACACTAAGTATGGGAGTGTACAGTAAGTTATACCGGATGGCAACAAATTCACATTCGTCTTGCAAATATTAAAACATTACCCTAACAACAGTATTGTATAACAACACGAGCTAAAGTGATGTGTAAAAAGGTCCGTTGCAAAAAGAAATATTATTCTTTTAAGTCTTTTCAGTTTGTTCAGTGTTAACAACATTATTGGTCATATTTTATGCAGTATGCATATACAATGTTTGCTGAAGGTTTAATACCTTTCTGTTTACTGATGATGTAAAACCCTCGTTAAAATACTTTAGAGTCGTTTACAAAATATTTGGTGCGTTTCCGGAGCATTGTATGTTTTTACAGCATGCTAGGCGGCAGGTATGTGGAGTTTTAAGAGCACTTCACGCTATAGCTCAGTTGGCCACGGATTAGCGAATTACGAACTGAAAATGTTTGGATCGTCATCTGTTTCGTGAAAGCTGTGTCGGACATTTTGTGCTACATTAAAGTCCAGCGATCTGTGGCAGCTGTCGGGCTCCTGCCTGACCACCCTTTGCCTAAGAAGAGCGATTGTCTGAATGTGTTCGAGTAGTTACTCAATTGTGAAAAAGTGATAGTGAGTCCCATAGACATGGCTGCCAGTTAGGGACAGTGTGGATACGGCACACTACATAGCATGTCTTCGGAAAGTAAAGGAGGCCGTGTAGCCAAGACTGCACTCAACCGCCTTCACTTCCCCAATTACAGCTAGGTGGACTGAGAGCGCCTCGGGATTATCATATTTATAATGCCAGACGGTAACACCATCCCCTTGACACCTCGGAGACTATACAGTACTGTGTTCGGGGCGTGTTTGTGGGTCTCTACTGCCGCCTCCCTATCGTTGAGTTGCTCCCCACTTACCGTAACCAGTCGAGGTCACTGTGGGAGTAGGGTGTGTCATACGGAGGCGAATTTTTTTTTTTTTAGTTTGAAAAATCGGCCCATGGTATTAATGATGTAGTTCTATGTGCAGAATCATGTGATATCTTCAGATTTGAAAAGTTTTCATTTTTTGCTAGGTAAATTTTAACTTGAAATCTTATGAAAATTCAGTATTCCCACTCTTTTACCAACACCACTAAATAGCATATTTAAAGTAAAGTAAATGTATCAGGTTAATTTATTAGGATGAAAATGATCCAGAATAGTGAAACGAATGATCTTGACACATTTATTAAATTTAATATTCCTTTAGAAAACAAAATCATCAAATACAAAACCGGTTTTACTACTACGACCCGGTGTTGCTGCACACCATAGAGAACATGTCTTTCTTGCTTCTGTTTCTACTCATCACCTCCCTGCTGACCACCTGAGCTCGGATGTAGCCTTCCCTCCTCTCCTCGCTGTACACGTGACTGCTGGCCTCGCTCACTTGCTGTACTCAACGCTCTATACTCTGGGTGTGCGAGGGCCAGGCA
>NW_024751231.1:0-15083 GCF_018991925.1 Homarus americanus
CTGCCAATCAACTTAGTTATATGTTGACTTAGGAAACAGTCCTGGATCGTCTCGAGAAAATCCTCTGATTCTGAGTTACCCGTAAGGACAGTCCAATCTATTTGGCCAAGGTTAAAGTCGCCTACTATACAGACTTTGTTGTGTATGGAAGCCCTGCGCATTTCATCCCAGATAAGTCGCTCATTGACGCTATCAAGATTGGGGGGTCTATATATTACCCCTGTGATTAATTTTTCCCGACCGTCGCTTAATTCTATCCAAATTGTTTCTGTATTCCTCTCAGTTTTTATTTCCTTATTTATTTCACACTTCAGATTATCCCTAACATAGATTGCTACTCCGCCTCCTTTCCTGGTCTGCCTATCGGTATGGAACAGTTTGTAACCCGCAATTTGGTATTCGACTGGTAATTCACGTGTGTCTAGGTTGATCCATGTTTCAGTGAATGCAATTATATCGATTTCTTCGGTACATACCAAGGCTTTCTTAAGCCCCTAGATCAAAACAGGCCTATCTCTAAAAGGTTCGTTTAGAGATGTTCCACATAAAAGATCCGTTTTCCTATATCTCAATAACTAAGAAATATAAAAAATTAGATAATACTGAAAAATAGTTCTTGCCTTTATCTACCGACTGTGGAGGTAGGCCAGGGGAACAGATTAGTTAACTTTATTACTGGCTAAACTGGCTGATAGGCCGGTTTTGATCCAGGGGCCTCATATGATGTACCCGCGCAGACTCTTAATTCGCTAGACGTTCTATGACACCCAATTGGTCGCGTGTATATGAGTACCGAGTGACTGCGGGGTATTTTAACATAGTCTCCCTTTGCTCCACGATTTCTGAGTTTGTTATAGAAAACGGGGAACAGGATTCGACGTGGGTAATTACAGGTCCCATTGTTTCTCGTCTCTTTGATGTTCACAAATAGTTTTGATGCAAGAACATTGTTCCTCCTGTGACTGGGAGACCAAAGTATGTTGGAGACCAAGATGTGATGCAGTTCTCGATAGTGTAGGAGACCAAGTGTGTGAGAGACCTCGGTACTGTAGGGCTCGAGATTAAGTGATGTAAGCAGTATTAATTCCGGGTTATGAATGAGAGCGCCAGTGTTGAGATATAGTACACTTAATAATAGTAACGGTACACTGATGGTCACAGGTTATGGATGAAAGAGTAGTATTTCTATGTGATCCGTGAATAAATGGACTTAATAGCAGGCTACAGGAGGTATGGTGACGGTAGCTGTCAGAAGGCCACGAAATATATATATAACATTAATGGAGCACCGGAAGATTAACCCCGAAGCTTATTCCATCTTAAAAATAACCAACGTAATGTAAGCTTCACCTTAACTAACCTAACCTAACCTAATTCAACCTAACCTAATTCAACCTAACCTCACCTCTTCAAACTTACCCTAACCTATCTTAACGTAACGTAACGTAACGTAACGTATCGTCAGTCAGGTATCCTAACGTAACCTAGTCGAACCTAACTTAACCTAACATAACTTAATATAATCTACGCTAACCCAGCCTAATCCAACTTAACCTAACCCAGCCTAATCTAACTTAACCTAACCTAACCATCTAAGTAGCGTTTAGGTTTTAATCTTCAGGTGTAATCAGCTGGGAGGGACTAATCTTCAGGTGGTGCAAATTATTTAGTTGATTAAATGTGAAGAATATTGAAGGTCTTGGAGTGATAGCTTATGTCTGGATGGATACATAGATTTAGTGCACAATGGTAGGACACATAGGCTGAGTGCACAATGGTAGGACACATAGGCTGAGCGCACAATGGGTGGGCACATAGGACACATACGTGGGTGTGCCATGTTGGGACACACAGTGCACCATGATAAGACAAGCATAAGAGTGCACCATGATGAGCACACAGATAGAGTGCGGCATTATAGGGCACATAGATAGAGATGCACCGTGATAGGAAACATAGATAGAGTGCACCGTGATAGAAACATAGATAGAGGTGCCATGATAAGGCACACAGATAGAGGTGCACCATTATAATTTCTGAGAGATAGAGAGTGCATCGTTATAGAACACACATAGGGTGCACCATTATAAAACACACGTAGGTGCACCATTATAGAACCACACACACAGTGCACCATGATAAGACAAACATAGAGTGCACCATGATAAGGCACACAGATAGAGTGCATCATTATAGAACACACATAGAGTGCACCATTACAGAACACACGTAGAGTGCACCATTGTATAACACACGGAGAGTGCACCATTATAGAACACACGTAGAGTGCACCATTATAGAACACACATAGAGTGCACCATTATAGAACACACATAGAGTGCACCAATATAGAACACACAGAGTGCACCATTATAGAACATACTGTACAGAGTGCACCATTATATAACACACATAGAGTGCACCATTATAGAACACACATAGAGTGCACCATTATAGAGCACACATAGAGTGCACCATTATAGAACACACATAGAGTGCACCATTATAGAACACACATAGAGTGCACCATTATAGAACACACACAGAGTGCACCATTATAGAACACACATAGAGTGCACCATTATAGAACACACACAGAGTGCACCATTATAGAACACACGTAGAGTGCACCAATAAAGAACACACATAGAATGCACCATTTTAGAACACACATAGAGTGCACCATTATAGAACACACATAGAGTGCACCAATATAGAACACATTATAGAACATGCACAGGGGTGCACCATTATATAACACATAGAGTGCACCATTATAGAACACACATAGAGTGCACCATTATATATAACAAGACGGATCTTGCATGAAGAATATTTATATATATATAGGAAGAATATTTAGTAAGAGAGTAAAAGAGAGGAAGATTTTGGTAGCGTGGCCGTGATAGATATTTATGATATTTACACTTATCGTATCTTATACGTCAATACACATCTATTACGTCTTAAGGGCGACTTCTCAAACACTGCTTCGTTACAACTCTTTATTAATTACGAACATGACATGGACACATTAATAACACCTTCTATTGAAGTTACTAGGACATTATATTTACGTTACTAGGACATCATATTACGTTACTAGACACTGATTCTCGGACACGAACATGAAATGAATACACTTCCCACGTAAGTAACTCATCCCATGGAAAGCTCTGACAAACACTCACGTGACCTAGGGGAGGCCTAGCAGGTAGTCCTGGGTTGTCTCTATGGGAGACTGCTTAGCTGGGCGCCGGAGGGAAGTCTCGGTCCTGACCGGAGGCGACTGGAGGCGACCGGAGGCGGCTTGCCTCCGGCCCCTGACTTCTCTCGAGCAGGACTCGGCTGTGGTGGACCTCCTCCTCCGATCCCTGTGTGTCTCTCTGTCTCACTCCGCTGTGGGAGGACTAGGACGTCCTATATATTGGGAGGCGAGCCGTCAGGTTGAGCTGATCGGGGGGGCGGCGGCGAAGGGTCTCCTTACATTTGCCCCCGCTAATGTAGGGTCAGGTCTGGACGTTTTCAGAGACTATAAGTTGTATTTTCTGGAGAAGTCATCAGGTGGGGCCGTGTGACATGAGAGGCCCTGGTTGATTTGTGGCCCCTTGAGTTGGGCTCCGAGGGTTACATTTGACCTGGCTAATGTGAGGTCAGGTCTGGACTCTCTCTCTGCGATGTAGGTTATTGTATATTGGGAGAGAGTCAGCTGGTGCCTTCTTACATGTTTGTTGTGGTGACATGTCACATGGGAGGGGAGCCTGGCTGATTTATAAACCTTGGTCAACCGTGAGAGTTACCCTACACTTGACCCCCCTAATGTCGGGTCAGGGCTGGCCTTCCTCTTGCGGTGTAGGATATTGTGTATATTGGGAGAGAGTCGGCTGGTGCCTTCTTACATGGTTGTTGGCCGTGTGACATGGGAAGGGGAGCTAGTTGATTTGTAACACCCTAGAGCACCTGCGGGGGATACCCTTACACTTGACCCCCCTAATGTCGGGTCAAGTCTGGCTTTCCTTGCGATGTAAGCTGTGGTCTGACAAGCTGTGGTCTGACAACCCATCACTACATATAGAAATACACATAGAGTGCACTATTATAGAACATACATAGAGTACCATTATAGAACATACACAGAGCACTATTATAGAACACACATAGAGTGCAAATTATTATAGAACACACATAGAGTGCACCATTATAGAACATGCAGAGTGCACTAATAAAGAATATTACCATAGAGTGCACTATTATAGAACATACATAGAGTGCACTATTATAGAACACATATAGAAGTGCACTAATAGAACACACATAGAGTGCACCAATATAGAACACACAGAGTGCACCATTATAGAACACACATAGAGTGCACCATTATAGACACACGTAGAGTGCACCATTATAGAACACACGTAGAGTGCACCATTATAGAACACACATAGAGTGCACCATATATAGCACCAATATAGAACACACAGAGTGCACCATTATAGAACACACATAGAGTGCACCAATATAGAACACACAGAGTGCACCATTATAGAACATACATAGAGTGCACCATTATAGACCACACAGAGTGCACCGTTATAGAACACACAGAGTGCACCATTATAGCACACACACAGAGTGCACCACGGCCAAGTATATGTTTCATGATGATAAGTCGTGTGTAATACCATGCGTCACAGATCATGTGTGTTATGTCGCTGTTATTTATCATGAGTGACAGATATTGTGTGTAATATCAAGGTCGTGTGTTATGAATGACAAGTTCACTGACACCACATTGGGGTAAGAAGGGAGGGAGAGGGTTGGGGAGGAGGGGAAATGTAGGATAGGGAGGAGAGAGGTAGATACTTGGGGAGGAAGAGGGGGAGAGGTAAAGAGGTGGGGAGGAGGAGAAAGGGACGCAGGAATAAGATAGAGGTGATATGGCGTTAAGATATCCGAGAATATTATGTTGACACACAAGTTATGAGGGAGGAATTTGACCCTACGGGAGGTGCGAGGCCGTGTTACCTGGATAATGACCTCTGTTGCTAGGTGTTCCAGGACCCAAAGTCGCTCGCTTCTGGGTAATTCATGGCGCCTTATCTGTAAATAATGAACGTAAGTAACATCTTCCACTGACACAAATCACCTGAAACTCACATCAAATTAGCCGCCTCAAGTTTTACGGTAACGGCGGATAATTAGTCATCAGTAGGTCTTAAGGTTCTCCTGACTAACACAGAAGAAATTAGTAAAAAAAGAAAGTCATTAAAACTTATTCAGACTTTTGGCTTAACGATGTCGGCGGAGTGAGGGAAATCCTGGCGCAAATCTTTTCCGTACATAAGTAAAGTCTTGATGGCCGCTGGAGGATCACTGACACGGAAAACATGACTTGAGACTTTTCCACACTGTTCCTGACCGTTCCACGACCCACCTGCCTGCCACGGTAACAGTGATTACCATCCTGTAACAGCGACTACTAGCTGTGACCATAGATCTCTGATAGTAACTACGGCGATTTAGTCATATCATGTGAATGGAGAGAGAGAGAGAGAGAGAGAGAGAGAGAGAGAGAGAGAGAGAGAGAGAGAGAGAGAGAGAGAGAGAGAGAGAGAGAGAGAGAGAGAGCAGTCGCAACACAATATGGGAGGTGAGTTTCCACCGAACAAACTATATTTTACAAAATATCGACAATTTCTTTGCCTGTTTCTATGCACGAACATCTTTGACTCATTCTCTGTCTCTGTCTTAAGTGTGTTGTTATTGTTCACCGTCTGAGGGGTCTCGTCCAGCTCATCTTCTCCTCATTTGTCTCGCCTCACCTGCCGGAAGTCAAGGTCACTTGCTGTTAAGGTCAAGGTCACCGGTTGGGTAAGTTTAGATAGGATAGGCTAACTCAAATTAGGTTAGGATAAGTTAAGGTAGGGTAAATTAGGGTAGGGCTCGTTAGGTTAGGTTAAGTTAGGATTCATTAAGTTAAGCTAAGGTTCGTTAGGTTAAGATGGGTTAGCGTTTGGCTGGTTAATCTTCAGGTGAAATGTATAATCTTCAGGTAATCCACTATTCGTGCCTGCCTGTCAGTCCAAAGAAGCTCTAACCTAAACCTAACCTAAACTAACCTAACGTCACAGGTAAAACTAGGGTGGATAGTCTTCAGGTCATTCCATATATCTACCGAAAGCGGTTTGGACTCCCAGTTACGGGTTTGGACTCCCAGTTACGGGTTTGGACTCCCAGTTACGGGTTTGGTCTCCCAGTTACGGGTTTGGTCTTCCAGGAAGAGGTATGGTCTACCACAGATCCCATGTGGTCTAGTGGCTAGGATACCTGGCTTTCACCCAGGAGGTCCGGGTTCGATTCCCGGCATGGGAATATATTTTATGACAAGTTTCTTTACGCCATTTGCCTCTGTCTACCCAACAGCAATTGGGGACCTGGATGTTAATCGATTTGCAGATCGTGTTTTGGGGTAATGGTTAGCCAGTGCAGTTGACGAGTTTCCCGGTCTTCTTGGACTGTTCCTTGACACTGGGTCCTGTAGCTGTTAACTTAGGGTGTGGTTGTTGTGTTGGCGACGGCTTGTACACCTTACACAATTCACGCCTAGGTGGCCTTAGGGCCGGTCATCCTCGATTTCTAGGGGTTTCCATTATTATTATTGTTTTTGTTGTTGTTGTTGTTGCTGTTGTTGTTGTTTTTGTTGTTGTTGTTGTCGTCGTCTCCCAGGCAAGGGTTTGTTTTCACAGGAAAGGGTTTGATCTCCTAGACTAGGATTTGGTCTCCCTACCATCCAGGCGTAAAAACCTATTTTCCACCTGACGTCGCCTTCCCAATCGAGTGATGTAAATAAAAATTCCCCCACGTGACCGATAGATGGGGAGGGGGGGGGGGGGCGAACCATGGCCCTTCAGACGATGTTGTGTGAAGATGAATGATATTCGGTCCTTGTTATTCAAATATGAGAGACGACGAATAATGAGGAGACAAAAACAAGGTTCAATTGTACACCCACAGAGGTTGTCATTGTATAATATATTGAACATTTTATAAAATATATGGGCATTATAAACCTACATCAGCAAGTTAATATTTCAAGGCAATACAAACAGGATTTCTGAGATGGTAATTTGGATGGTTTAATTAAGCTGTGGCCACAAATTCTTCTGGTGAGTGATAAATAGCGTACTCTCGTTTCTCTTCATTTTATTTATGGGAAGAATTCATAATGTAATAAAATAAGTGAAGAGGAAATATAGGTGAAATAAATTATCTGGCTTGACATAAATTCTGAATTATAATGCATCTTGGAGGCGTATATTATCTTAGGGTGGATAGGCATGTGTGTGTGTGTCTGTGTGTGCTTGTGTGAGTTCGTTTGAGTGTATGTGTGAGTGTGTGTGTTTGTTAGAAGGTTTCACACTAACCTGTCACACTGATAATCAACAGGATGAGAGCCACACTCACACTTGACGTAACTTTAAGAAAATTAATACTGTGATTCTCTGCTATAATACAGTGACTGTCCTCTTTTATCACTCTTAAGTAATATTTAGAGCTAACCCAACCACAACCCAACCACAACCCAACCACAACCCAACCACAACCCAACCACAACCCAACCACAACCCAACCCAACCCAACCACAACCCAACCCAACCCAACCAACCCAATCCCAACCACAACCCAACCACATAACTCAACCCAACCCAACCACAACCCAACCCAACCCAACCCAACCCAACCCAACCACAACCCAACCCAACCCAACCAGCCAACCCAACCACAACAACCACAATAACCCAATGACCACAACAACCACAACCCAACAACCACAACAACCACAAACCCAACCACAACAACCACAACAATACAGGCCAACACAATCACTAACCACAACCACAATACCCAAACCACAACCAAAACAGGCCAACCACACCCAACACAACCCAACCACAAATCCAACCATTAACCCAACCACAAACCACAACCCAAACCCAACCACAACCCAATACAACCACAACCCAACCAACCAAACCACCACCAACCCAACCACAATGCCAACCCAATCACAACCACAACCACAACCCAACCCAAACCACACCCAACAACCAACCCAACCACAAACCCAACCAACCCTCACAATAACCACAACCAACCCAACCACAACCAACCACCCAACCCAACCACAACCCAACCCAATCCAAACCACAACCCAACCCCAAACCACAACACACCCAACCACAATAGCCATCAACCACAACCCAACCACAACCCAACACCTAACACAATACCCAACCACCAATCACTAACCCAACCACAACACAATAACCTAACCAATAACAAACCTGTTAAACCCCAACCTAACAATAACAAATCATAACCAACCCAACCACAACCCAACCCAACCACACCAACAACCAACCCAACCACAACCCAACCCAACCACAACCCAACCCAACCACAACCCAACCACAAAACCAACCACAACCACTCAACCACAACCCAACCAACACAACCCAACAACCCAACCACAACCAACCCAACCACAACCACAACCCAACCCACCAACACAACCCAACCCAACCCAACAACCCCATACCCACCAACCACAACCCAACAACAACCCAACCCACCAACGTAAACCGTCTTACATGATACCTGGGGAAGTGCATCGAACGAAATTAAAAATGACACTTGCGTAAGAACTGAAATATTCCAAGGTGTCATAGACTTGTGTTAGGAGCTGTCACAGTACCTGTGGAGAATACTTTACTCGTTGACGTGTTTTGGGTGTAAAAGGAAGTGAAGTAGGAACGAGGATATTTCTTTGTCTACCTTCCTACATGACTGGTAGCCAAGCCTGCTAGATCTCTTCACCTCTGTTATCAAAGGGATCACCTGAAGATTAGACACCCCAGTTTATTTCACCTGATTAAACATCTTAACGATGCCGGGAGTTAAGGTTGTGTTACGGTGTTTAATATTCAAGTGAAATTAGCTGAGGTTAATCTTCATTTGATCTGACATTTACTTTATACCTGCTGGGGTACCGGCGTTGCTCAGGTCCTAGAATTGAAGAGACCTCATAGCCATATGTCAGTCCTTCGCCAAATTTCAGCTTTCTTATGCAGTCGAGCCAATATATAAGCAGGAGTCGGCCTCTGAGGGGCGGTCCACCTGCCCACCAATTTATACGTTCATAAGCATTCTCGGGGCTATTTACATAAGCATACCATATTTCAGCTGTGTGTCTTGAAAAACGTGGCCGTGCATAGCAAGCACAAGAAAAATAGATGTGTTTTTAATGAGGAGGTCCACCTTTAGGGGGCTACCACACGTGATGCAGTGCAGTGATTCTCAAGGGTTTACACAGCCATAAATATTCCTCGTAAGTGAAGATGTGAATACATCTAACTGGTTGACTTAAACTAAAACACAAAACAACGTCCAAGTGTTTTGTCTGGTATTAAATGAACGTGTCGACTCAGTCCATGTTGGAGCTTCCTGAACAACATCTAGTTTTGTTTTCTTCATCGTCGTTAGGTTATTTACCAGTATATAATAGTGTGTGGGTTATATAAGGAATGTTTTGATTTATAGTGAGGTTTATAAATCATGTGGTTGGGTACGAGAAGTTGTTTCTCTTACTTTAGTGCTGGTGCGTGTGGGATGTCCTTATGTCTGTCTGGCAGGTCGGTAGAGTCATCTCCATACCAAATTTCACCTATATATCTTTCAGAATTGTAGCCATATATAGTGAGCAGAAACCCCAAAACCGTAGTCATGCACTTCAATACAGCCACTACTCCCAGTGCAAGCTCCAGCAGATACAGTGGGTGCCCATCCTCTCCAGTTGGGCAGTCTCTCAAACTCCCTAGGTGTAACTATAGACCCAAACTGGACTGGAGCCCGTAAAACAACACAATCAAAGGCGACCTCGTACCGACTCTTCATGCTACGACGACTCAGGTCACTTGGCACCTCGCCAGAGCAAGGACCATCTGCAACGCATTTAATCTCCCCAAATTAACGTATGCGTCACCAGCCTGGTCGTCTTCTCTCAACTCTACCCAACAACGCCAACTGGAGAAGGTACAGAAGAGGTCCTGCAGAATAACTCGGCGCAGACTACTCCGGCTACAACAATGCTCTCTCCACCCTGGAAATGCCATCCCTCAGTGACCACCACCACCACGCACTAACAGGAGGTTTGGCAGTGGACTACTGCACCATCCTCGTCATCGCCACCTACTGCACCGGCGCTCACCCTACCTCAGTCCGCCACTACAACAAAATTCAGCCCATAAGAGCCCGCACTGATAGATATTAGAATAGCACTATCCCATCTATTGTTAAAAATAATAAACAACTCTGATTTATGTACTGTACAGCCCTAGATGTATTGAACGTATATTATTATGTCTAAATCACATGTAGTTTGTACATTTTCAGCCACCGGCTGCAACTCTAATTAAACCGTTTATTATTATTATTATTATTATTATTATTATTATAAATATTATTATTATATATTATTATTATTATTATATTATTATTATTATTATTATTATTATTATTATTATTATTATTATTATTTACAATGCTTTATATATACAGAGATAAATGTGTTTAGAGGAAATATATTAATTTTAGGTCCTTTCCAGGTGTCAGAGATGGAACCATTTTGTTATTGAGCTTTTTGTGTATAGGAGACGTAAATAGTGAGTGCATGTGTGTATAGGAGACGTTAATAGTGAGTGTATGTGTGTATAGGAGACGTAATAGTGAGTGTATGTGTGTATAGGAACGTTAATAGTGAGTGTATGTGTGTATAGGAGACGTTAATAGTGAGTGTACTGTATGTGTGTATAGGAGACGTTAATAGTGAATGTGTGTATAGGAGACGTTAATAGTGAGTGTATGTATGTATAGGAGACATAAATAGTGTACATACATAGACGCATAATATCTCCTATACATAAGTAACCTCAATGACAGTATGGTAACATGAACTCGTAAGACCAGGTTGGGTCCGGGTGAATAGGAGTTAGGTTAGATTAGAGTTATACTATTTGAAATTCCACCTTTCTTTGTTCTAGTTCAATTTCCTTTTTCTTCCTCCTTCCATTTCTCTTTTCCTCCTTCCGTTCCTCTTTTTCCTCCTTCCGTTCCTCTTTTCCTCCTTCTGTTCCTCTTTTCCTCCTTCCATTCCTCTTTTCCTCCTTCCGTTCTCTTTTTTCCTCTTCTGTTCCTCCTCCCTTCCGTTTCCTCTTCTTCGCCTTCCTTCCTCTTCTTCTTCTTCCTTAATCTTCTTCCTCCTTCCGTTCTTCCTCTTCCGCTTTCCCACGGTCCTCCTTCTTCCTGCTTCTCCTCTCCTTCCTCCTCCCCTCCACTATCCCTCCACCTCTCCCCTTCTCCTTCCTCCCTCCATCTCTCCCCTCTTCTCTCTTCTCTTCCCTCCTTCCTCTTTTCCCTATCATCATCATCATCAGCCCCCAACTCTTCCCCCAGAAACTCTCCGTCACCTCTAGCCCCAGACGTACTATGAAAGACAAAGATCGTGTCGCGAAATTTGGTGAAAACATATGCCGAAGAGCTAAAACTTTTGGTGCGCTCTGCCTTGTGGTAGGGAGCTCTCATAATGTTTTGAGTTATATATTTAATCTTCGGACAAACTGCGACACGACATTTTGTCTTTGATTGTACACCAAGAGGAAAGAGGAAACATTTGAGGAGGAAGAGAATTACTCAGGTCCTACTTGAGTCTAAATATACTGGGGAAAAGAATGACTAAACAGTTAAACCTTGACACCCATTTATATATAAGAATTTTGAGTTAGAAAAGTTATGGGAAGTAAAGTTAGAAAGTAAATATCACTTACACAATATCAGTTTACTATATAATGTTTATATTGATTTTTTTTCAAGTGTTCTGATCTGAGGTTGACAGTAACATCTGGTTGACCAATAGTAACGTATTGAAGGCTTACTTTACCCGTGTCCTTCCCCATTAGAGCGTCAGAAGCTGAAATGAACGACAATGTTTGAGCCTTACTGGAGCGTCCCATACAAGGTGCAGGCTAGTGTCCCATACAAGGTGCAGGCTAGTGCATTACACCACAAACTCAAATCAAAGCTCCAGACGTGCTGTGTAATAAGAACTACTTCACACCTGGATGAATTAAGTTGTATATAGTTTATTAACAAATGGTTAACTAAGTTTATGGAGTACTTCTATTGATGTGTTAAGACGAGAGCGACAGGAAGGCAGGGCTTTCACCAAGATAGTGACGTCTACAGCGCACTGACAAGGGTTTTCTGGGCCTGGCAAAAATTCAGGGACCTTTTTTATTCCATGTTTTTTTTAGACTGGTAAACATGTGAGTGGACCAACCTGTGCTACGCCTTTACATCCTGGCGTCAGGCTGAAAAGCTTTGGATTCAACATTTCTCTGGTGCTTATGGCAGGACTGTTAATCATCTTTAGGAACAATAAGTTAATATTACGAAAACCTTACTGCCTCACGAGTCACTGAGACGAAAGACAGCCTGCACCTCAGCCTTCTACACCTAAGTGTTTATCAGACCAGGGTTACTAACCCTTGCGAGGAATTTCCCCAGACGGAACTTTTATTGGCAAATTTTGTCAAATCATTGATATTTGTGTTGCTAATTGTCGCCAAAACTTTGTTCTTTAAAACGTCCTGCATGATTATAATGTCAATATTTAGGTTTATCTTGTTTACATTCAGTCGGGTTGGTTGGAGCACAAATTTTACATCGAAATTCAAAATGAAATTGGCGGTGGTCACGATACTCAGAACGAAACAATTTGGGGTGGTTTGCATTATCCAATAGATTTATCAACTTCCAGAAGTTATGGATACACTCGGGCATCCTCGAACTTGGTGAATTGACCCATTTTGTTACCACAAATTTCCCAGTTCAGATGGATTTTTTAAAAAAGTGGCCCATTGGTAGGACAGTGGTCTGGTCGATACGGGCCTCGCCAACACATGGACTAGGAGACAGTAGCGACACAATACTGGTCGGTGGTATGGACCCTGCTATCATTGTAATCGAGTGATTTCCATGTATCGAGATGTGACTCTTGACAATATAGGCATTTGAATATATAAATACAAGAGCGACGGGACGTGGGACACTATATAACCAGTGATCCTTACAGAGACACCTTGGGCTGATCCAGCCTTGGGACGCCGTAACCCTACTCCTCTGTCTCCAAGAACCACAGAAAGACACTCGCGATCCGTGACTGTAACTATTTCACTCATACGAGGGGCTACATAGCCCCTCACAGCAATAGAATTATTTCATTGAGGTACATCCTCCGCAGGTCCTGTTATTACACACCAACAGGTGTAATGTTGTGCAATATAATTTACTATAACTGTACAGAGACGATCAATACACCATGATATTACCAGCCATTGAGTGTCATTGAATGAGCATTATTCTTAGAGAGTCCTCATCATCCTAATTATTGTACACTGATGTCGTAACAGAGGGACAGTTACTCTAGGGGAATAATAAGAGGAACATATGTAAAGGGCCACAGCCTGCAATAGAACAGAAAGGTGTTCAGGATCAATCCACCCGTCACTAGTGTCTAAGGGGCCCAGAATGTTGAATTCAGCACACTGACTCAGGTCAGCGATGACTTACTATAACGTTGGTCCCATAGACATGACAGTCCTTAGGAAAATGTGGATACATTCTTCCTCACACTTCCTTTCCCAACTGTAAAACAAATTATAATAACAACAAGGTGGCTTGGGGTGCCCCAAAATTGAACCATCGACTCTAGCGAAAAAGAACAAGTACTGTATCCACTCTACCGCCACCCATTTAATTAGTTGCGTCACCAGATATTCAGCCTCCTACAGAGGTGAGCAGTGATGGCGTCATGAAAGGTCCTCTTCAGGCGAGTCTTCACCAATTGAGGACAAGTAGCCTTGGCGTCGGAGAGTTAGGTCTTGCCATTTACATTAGATAATCAAGATCTGTAAAGAAAATATTTGAGGCTTTATTAGACTTTAATACATGTCAACAATTTCATGACTGACTAGGGGTCTACAGGCACCACAAGTTAGCCAAGTGAACGAAGGTAAAACGCGTGAATATCACTAACAGGAGAGGTGCGGCAATCGAATGGATAAGTCCCTTTGCCACCTGTCTCAAGGCTCATGGTTCAATCCGAATCGGAATCCCAGTCCAGCTGTAAATGAGCACCTAACTTTACAAGTACCATCAAAACTTGTCCTGTGCAAACAGCAGTACATAGTCTTATACCCACACTCTCTCTCACAGTTTTAACTCATGCCTATGGAAGCCCACTTTCACCGTTTTTCATCGCTAACAACAGTCGGGTGTCGCCCTTCACTCTTGTACCTAAGACTTCAGCAGTGTTCTTATTGTCGGTCAGGAGAGTTAGTCATTACACAACATCACCAACTTTACCTTCCAGAAGAGTCTGTAGTTCCCTTGGTTCCTTGTAGTTCCGGCAGGTATTCACGATTGCCATAAACTCGCCCATCATCCTGAATATCTTCACTCTAACAACGTGTTTTAAATCCTCCTTGTTCAGCACTTCCTCTCTACATGGGGTTGACGACCATTATACAAATCAAGCTTTAGAGTTGTGCATAACCAGACTGGTGGACATCATACCAAGACTCAGGGTACTTTTTAGTAGGACTCTCCCTGGCTCACTTTAACACAGAGTCCGCATCATCATAATGTTAACCATCTTATACGGACACAAAAGGGTAGCAATGATGTCTCGCCTGCTTGAGTTATTAACCAACATAGTCTTACCACCACCACCACCATTACCTATACATCACCATCAACACCGCTACACCACACAACCACCACCTACACACCACCACCACCTACACACCACCACACCACCTAACACTACTATTAAATAAATACCTCACGGCCCCACAAACCCAAAAAGTCTCCATAACCACTTCTTGCTTTTTATTTATTTATCTACGGCCTTTTGTGCAGAGAAGAGGACCTGGTGATGGATAGTGAACAACAATACGTAACTTCTA
>NW_024751232.1:0-13914 GCF_018991925.1 Homarus americanus
CCTGACGTAATCTAACCTAACCTGACATAATCTAATCTAACCTGACATAATCTAACCTAACCTGACATAATCTAACCTAACCTGACGTAATCTGACCAAACCTGACATAATCTAACCTAACCTGACATAATCTAACCTAACCTCCCCGTCTGACATAAGCTAACCTAATCAAACCTAACTTTCCCACCTACCTAACATAACCTATCTACTTATTACCTACCTAACCTAACCTAACCAAATTTAATCTAACCTGGTCTAACCTGACCTAACCTAACCTAACCTAACCTAACCACGACTAACTCTTATCTCATCTATTATATTAATCTATACTTTACTTCTATTCATTTTGTTTCTCTTATGTTTTCCTATTTAGACTATTTTCTCGTGTTTATACTGGTGATCCATCACTTCCAATACCACTATATTACCTTAATAATTTTGGTTTCTGATTATTTTCTTCCTCTTATTTGTTATTTCATATTGCATTTTTGTTTCCCCATAATTCTGTTTATCGTCTTCATCTGTGAGGATAGTTTTTGTTCCTTCTTTTGTTAATTTGTTTTGTTTTTTCCTTATTCTTTGTTCCTCCTTTTATTATTTATTCTTTCATTTACCTTTATTCCTCCCTTTATCCTTTGTTCCTTCCTTTATCTTGAGTTCCTTCCTTTAGACTGTGTTCCTTCCTTTATCATCTGTTCATATTTTTAGCTTTTGTTCTTACTTTTGTCCTTCGTTTCTTCCTCTCTTGCCATAGCTTTACAAGATGCAATTTTCTTCACTGCCTCACTTCCCTTGTTATCCACATCTCCTGTTCCTCCTTCACTAACTAATTTCCCTTATTATCCACATCTCCACCTGTCCCCCCTTACTACCTCACTTCCCTTGTTATCCACATCTCCTGTTCCTCCTTTACTAACTAATTTCCCTTGTTATCCATATCTCCACCTGTCCCCCCTTTACTACCTCACTTCCCTTGTTATCCACATCTCCACCTGTTCCTCCTTTACTAACTAATTTCCCTTGTTATCCACATCTCCACCTGTCCCCCCTTTACTACCTCACTTCCCTTGTTATCCACATCTCCACCTGTTCCTCCTTTACACCGCTATTAGCCTGAGATAAATGTTCGTCTTCCTTGTTAACATTTGCATTATATATTTTTTTCTTTTCACCACAAGGAAAACAAACCAGATGTCATCCCACACTTGGCTGAGCACACATATTTCTTCATCTCATCTTCTACCCCTCCGCCTCACCTTTATAAATATAGTAAACATCTTCCTCCCTTGTCCACTTATGACATAAATCTTGAACTTAATTTAATTGGTTCCAGGTAAAGCTATATATCTCTAAGTTAATATTCTTCTCTCCGACAAGGTGTATGTCAGGCTTCAGTTAACCAGTCATTCTTCCGTTACTCTTGTCGCTTCTGCCAGATTTTTCTCAGGAAAAAAAGTGTCTTAGTTAAGTATACACGTTTGTAATAGACATGGGAATACGATAAAAATTAATGTACAATTTCATGTCTCAGAACTCATCCTCGGTACAGTGACAAGAGACGCCTTTCTTAATGAATGATAAATGAAGCACAGAGGGGGAAGTTTTACAACCACGTAAGAAAATACAAATATAATACATTAATTTCTCATCAGTAAAGACAGACTCACTCAAGTGTAGAAACACTACTCGTTTGTCAAGATCGTTTATCAACTTTCTCATCAAAACGAAACCCTTCCAACATCTTGCTTCTTCCTTCTACCCCTGGGTCTCTCGTTAGTGGTATTCCCTCCTAATACAGGAGGTGTTTTTCCCTATTATCTCCAGTATATAAGAAGAATAAGGGTAAACATCCACTGGCACATTTAAAACGGCTGCAGAATTTCCTCCAATACAGTAGCAGGTTGAGGATGCGTGCGTGTGTGTGTGTGTGTGTGTATAGGTCAGAGGGTTAATTCTGTGAGGAAGTGAGTCGCCCCTGGCCTATATACCTCCCCGTGTACTTTACTAGCTTTAAGAAGACTTCCATCTGAACAAGTACCACCATTTCTAGAACGTCTCAGACAGGCAGGAAAAGAGAGGATGGCCCGTGAGACGCAATGGTAGGTGGCGGCCCTAGATCCGGTCACCCCCTGTAGGTAGTGCAGAATCTCCGCCCATCTGCTTGTAACTAATATACGGTGACTAAAAGGATTTCGATATTTTTTATTTTTAACTACACATTAGTTGCCGACACATAATGGAGGAATTAAATCAACACAGTGGCGAGGAAGTTATCCAAACACCAAAAATAAAAAAGATTAAAGAATAAAAAAAGTAGAACACATTAGTTTTAACAGAATAGTTGAGAAGCCACTCTGAAGCGTTATACAAGGGAACAGTTTTCAGAGGTTACATTTCCAATACATTAGAATTACATCTAACAGAGAGTATTAACAAAGATGGTTTCGAACACCCACACCACAGTAAGGACCACAAAATATCAGTTGGTGGTGGTGGTTGAGGAAGGGAAGGTAGCTGAGAAGTTATCGAGGAACGGGTAAGTAAGTCATACGAGGCCGTCAAGACGCTGCCCCACCTCCCATACCTCTGTAGCAACCCATCAAAGAGCCCGACTTAAAGCTGTGCCATCACCAGGTCCCGGAGGGCACCACGACGACGGAGAGAGAGAGAGAGAGAGAGAGAGAGAGAGAGAGAGAGAGAGAGGGGGGGGTGGAGAATTGAAAGATGGAGAGAGACAAAGAGATAAGTTGAGAGACACAATGGGAGAGAAAGTGGAAGGGGGGTAGAGAGAGAGAGCCAAAGAGAGATACACAAAATCAAAATAAAATAGGTACAGATAGAGAATGAAATGGAGAGAAACAACACTTGTTATCTTCTGACAATGTAAACAAACAATTACACAACAAACAGTGACAGCCACCAACCCTCACACACAACCCTCTACAAGTGCACAACCACACGACTAACATCAATATAACATTGCCATTCCCACGACAACAAACATTATTGCTTTAAATCCCGCATCAAGTGGTATGTAATCCCTGGTAATTACTGTACTTGAATTGAATGTAATTTGTTTTTCTAATGATATGTGCTGAGGTTGTGACGAGTTAGTGACGTCAGGTGTTGTATGGATGATTCTTAGTAACATCATGTAGCTTCTCTTGTGTAGCTCCTCCTCTTCTCCTGTAGCCCCTCCTCTTCTCATGTAGCCCCTCCTCTTCTCAAGTGCTCCCTCCTCTTCTCAAGTGCTCCCTCCTCTTCTCAAGTGCTCCCTCCTCTTCTCCTGTAGCCCCTCCTCTTCTCAAGTGCTCCCTCCTCTTCTCCTGTAGCCCCGCCTCTTCTCCTCCTGTAGCCCCGTAGCTCCTCTTCTCCTGTAGCCCCGCCTCTTCTCCTGTAGCCCCTCCTCTTCTCATGTAGCCCCTCCTCTTCTCATGTAGCCCCTCCTCTTCTCATGTAGCCCCTCCTCTTCTTAAGTCGCCCCTCCTTTTCCCAAGTAGCCCCTGCTCTTCTCTTGTAGCCCCTTCTCTTCTCATGTAGACTTTACTCTTCTCAAGTAGCCCCTCCTCTTCTCTTATAGCCCTCCTCTTCTCCAGTAGCCTCTCCTCTTCTCGTATAGCCCCTCCTCTTCTCCTCTAGACCCTTCTCTTCTCTTATAGCCCCTCCTCTTCTGCAGTCGCCCCCTTAGTTTCAAACGTCATGGGTGTAGAGTCGTTATGGGGCTAATTTATCCCAAGGGTCAATGTAACTGTAGTTCCTAACGACCTCTTGCTGGTCCTTAACTATCAACAACAGGCCCATTATCTCCACCGGAACTACCCTTATCACACCAACTATACCTCCTGTTAACTATCTGGCCCCACTGATTGCCTCGTTTCATCGTGTCAGTCAACTACGAGGCAAAATATTCGACAGTTAGTAATATTTACATCAACGTCATTTAAATAACCTGTTACTAAAATTTCCTGGCCATGTGAAGTAAAGGAAATAAATTTCTTGGAGATATGTTGGGTCAAAAACCTCAAATTTTCGGGTGTCAGAAAATCATTCAAATATACATGTCAAGTGAGGTACCTACTGCAGGTGGTCTGAGGTCAAGTGTACCACCAGCTGGTCCATTTGGGGTCCTAACCTAACCCGATTAGGAGTGAGGGCTCGAGGATTAGGGTACATTAGGATTGGTTTTCATAGGATAAGTGACACAACCATTGCAGTTTATGGGGCAATTGACACAACTACTACCATTATGGAGTAAGTGACACTAGCGCTATAGTTTTTGGGGCAATTTACACCTCCCATTACTGATTTCGATGGTCAGTAAAATGCTTAAGAGTATAATTTATTTGGGGACTAAAAATCACCTAAAATTATTTTATACAATAAGAGTTTGTTTACGTCCGCTGTAGAGGGACTAGTTTGTATCTTCCAGCGGTCAAGAGGGACCTACTCACTCGCTGGGTGTTAGATCACTGGATTTGTCTATAGGTTTTATTACTTGTTTTGCAAATTTAAAATGAGTTCAGAGTTAATTTGCTTGACTTAGGGAGATATTTTTTCTGGATAAAACTTGCCTTTACGTTATGACAGCATAAGGAGTATTATACATATTTCACCCTAAGATTTGTTGTATTTACAGTGAAATAAACTGTATTTATATGCATGAGAGAAAGAGGCTGCCTAAATATTATACAATACACAATAAGTGTTTTATTAACAACTCTAAGATCTGTGACATTTATAGAGGTATATGTGAAGTTACTATTATGAGGGAGGGCGTTTCTTATAGTCACAGTGGGAAGTTCACATCTTCGAATTTACTGTACAGAGTTTGTGTCCTCATAGAATATACTGTAGAGCGTGTATTAGTGCGCCTGACCGTACACCACCAAGGCTTTGTATAATCTTACACCGAGACTAAATAGTATTTGATATAATAGTGTCGCCATGGATTTTCTTTTCATTAAAATAGTTTAACCTTTGACGGCGCTTATTTCTTTAGTGTTTAAGTATAATGAATTAACATTACCAGGTTGTAATTTAAGTCCCTCAATTATCACAAGGATGATGCTCTAGCTTAACATCAAACTAATTTCAAATTCGTCTCAATAACATAACGAATAAAACACATTATGATATTATATAATACATCGTCTCAATATTGTGTGCTTGGAACAGTAAGGATTCTGACAAGTCTCCATTCACGTGCTTCACGCTGCATGTCAAAAATATGCCGATATCTATATATATCTGTATATATATATATATATATATATATATATATATATATATATATATATATATATATATATATATATATATATATATATATATATATATATATATATATATATATATATATATATATATATATATATATATATATATATATATATATATATATATATTTATATATATATATATATATATATATATATATATATATATATATATATATATATATATATATATTTCATTAATAAAAGCACGCCGGACTTCTACATATAATCAACACCCTACTTTGAAACTGATTTTAGTATCCTGGTGGTCTGAAACAAGGATTCCTGGTCTGATCGTGGGCCGTTAGTTTAGTACAATAGGAATTGAGTGTTGATTTATATATATATATATATATATATATATATATATATATATATATATATATATATATATATATATATATATATATATATATATATATATATATATATATATATATATATATTTTTTTTTTTTTTTTTTATATACTGATAACCTGAGAAAGAAAACACGAAGTTCCCAAGCGCTTTCATGTAATTCACATCTTCAGGGGTGAGTACAGACTAGAGAGAGAAATACAAACCAAGGTGTATATATACAGAGGAGGGTGAGACCAGGTCCACAATGGTCAGGTATTAGGTAATGACCCTACTAATCTTTATATATATATATATATATATATATATATATATATATATATATATATATATATATATATATATGTATATATATGGAGTGTATAAAACGACCCTGCATTACTTCAACAGACCAGAGTAAAAATTTAACTCTTTTTAATAAGTAAAAGTATCCCGTAAAATGTAACAATGACGATACAAAAAAGTTTGAGCGTGTGTTGCTAGTTAAAGAATTGCTGAAGTTAGTCAACGGTGAGTGACTTTGCCGTGTTGGCCAATATCAAAACTGCACTGTTTTGGCTGAGGAAACAAACAGCTAAATATTTATAACAGCCAAACGCTGCGCCCTTGTTATAGAGAGAAAAAAATGAGAAAAAATAATAGGCAAACCCTCGCCCCCCTCCGCCCTCCCTCCCCCCCCCCAAAAAAAAATAAAATACATATACATTCCCTTCCCGCTGTTCCAGACCTACGGATGATTGGCTTCGATGGGAGCGTCTGGCACCAACATCAACACAACGTTTCGCAGCAGTAGCACAACTACTGTATATCCCACTCACCACACCATGAGTCAGCTGCACTCGAGTGAGGTGCCATATCATGTAGATAATAGTGACCTTTGACCGTCTGAATCTTTAAACCACAAGTAGGAAGACAGTAACTCTTTTCTCACTCGGATTCTAACACAAACAGACTTACTTATTATGAGACTTTGTTTAGTGGTGTATTATGTGGTAACATTTTTGCACCGTGGGAAAAAGTGCATTGTAGGATTTCCTCCAGGGATAAATTGTACATTGGAATTTTTGTACGATGTGATCTTGCCCCCCTTGTCCTGTATTCACTCGATGTTGTTATTAGTTTTCTGTTATTATCTTGTACAAAACACAGGATACAACTAGAGGCCAGCTGTTGCAGGTCTGGCCTCACATCCTGCTGTCGGACATGTTAAAACTTACAACCGAGATAAGAACATTTAAGGTCGGGTAATACACAAAACACACCGTATACGTTAACACAACAAGAATAGAATAATAAGAGAGAGAGAGAGAGAGATGGTAGGGGAGTAGGGGGGGGGGAGGGAGTAGAGCGTGGACTGGTCCTAACATAAACTCACTCTAGCGTAATGTCCGAAATTTGTACTGTTATTGTAGTCGGGAGCAGCAGAACACGTCTCTACCAGACACTTTGTCCAATACGGGGGCTCCTGTGAAACCCCAGAATGTATATGTTATTACAGGATCGTCAGGCCATAACCCTACATCGCCTGGCGTCGGAAATGGGCCCCTGGAGAACTACAAGCCCTGCGTCTCCTGTTAAGTGATTTCCACATTTTGCTTATTGGTATAGGTCGTCAGGCGATTGACGTGGGAAGAGGTAAGTATTGAAGATTTTCGGCCATTGTACGTAGAGGTGTGGGTGTTGTTGTCTGCTAGTGGATGTAGGTGGGTCCAGGTAATGGATACAGGTGACGAGGGTAATGGGAAGAGGTTGGGATTGTAATGGGTGCAGGTAAGAGTTATCAGTTGAGTTGGTGGTGCAGGTGGGGGAGGGTAATGGGTGGGAGTTATCAGGTGGGTTGGTGGTGGTGGGTGCAGATGACGAGCTAATTAATACTACCTGAGCGAGCTTGACGGCCCGACTAGCCCCAGGTAACCCAGCTGGCTCCTCCAGTCTCATTACTCCCACTCCAGCAGGGGGCGACAGGGGGTCTTCCTGCAGAAGGAAGAGGAGGAGGAGGAAGAGGGGATGTAGACCAGCGAGGAGGAAGGGACGGTTAATGATCAAGAGGACGATAAGCATAGTAAGGAGAAGGAGAACACTACCAAGAAGGAAGGTATGGATGGTGAGGCAATGAAAGATAGGGATAGGAGGAGGGGAGGAGGAAGAAAAGGAAGAAGAGGAGGAGGAAGAGGAGGAGGAAGAGGAGGAAGAGATGGATATATGTGTGTGGCTCTGTTCTTCGACTTGTGGCACGTGAGGATAAAAGCCACACGTTAATAAAGTAGAATTAACATAACAGAAACACATTAGATATAGAGAAAGAAAACGAATGAGCAGAAGAAAATGAAAATAAAAGAAGAATATAAAAGTAGGAAGTAGCATTAGAAAAATAAATAAATTGTCAAAGATATAACAAAGAAACCCGAATTGAGTGAACTAACCAAAAGAAAACACACAATTGAAAAAAAATAAATAAAAAGGAGATAAAGAATACAAAGGGAGAGAGAAATTAAGAAAAACGTTTGGACAAATAAAAATAAAGGGTAGACTAAGGAAAACGTGGAAAAATGGTCAAGTCAATAACAAAATTTCACACAGAAGAGAAAAAAAAAAAATATAAAAACAATAAATTGAATAGTTGATGTTAGACTTGGCAGAGCAGGGAGAGGCAGAGAGGTGTGTGTGTGTGTGTGTGTGTGTGTGTGTGTGTGTGTGTGTGTGTGTGTGTGTGTGTGTGTGTGTGTGTGTGTGATCATAAGTATTTAACCGCACTTTTATGATTTTTTCTCTTCACATTTCTAATTTTATCCTCTTACATATACCCAATTCCTCTATGGTGCCTAAATATTCTAATTTAATGTTTGACGATTAATATCAGTAGTTTTGCTTCTATGAAAATTAATGAAAGAGTTGCGTCCGATTTCAAAATGTTTATGTTCTCCAATATCAGCCGAGTCTATGTAATTGCGTTTTTTTTCCTCCATCTAATATATCATGTCCAATCCATTACCTATGAACCAATGAGAGACTGAAATGTAACTTTATACCTGTAGTTATCTTGAGTTATTCAATACATGATGATGTGTAGGAGATCAGGGGTACAGAAAAGGTTTTGCCATTAGACTGTGTTTCATTCAATCTTTCCTGGAGGTAGGTTTCGCTCACTGCATACTTAACAGTGATAGAACGTTTCCTAGTTTGGTGAATCTGGTGTTATTTAATAGAAACTAGGAGAGTCCTATCATCCTCTTTATCTCTGGAGTAATTAGTCGCAGGAACTTCCCAAAATCAAATTAATTCATTATTTCACCACAACCTTATGATCGGATCCTCTTAAGGTTCACGGGATACCAACACATCTGAATTGCTCTAATGAGTGAATTATCTATCGAGGTACGATAAGTTTTGACAGTATTTTAGAAGTAATGTTCAACCATCGAAGATACAAAATTGACTTCGAAGATGGTGATGATAATTAAAGACGTTAGTATTTGTAAATCTGCCCAGACAACGTTGGGATCATCTACTGTAGTTATAACCGACGCTCATTACTAGAATATCGATTAACAAAACAATATACTTGACTGACATCCAAGTATAATCAATCCAAATATAATTATGTAATGTCTACCAATAACCCTTACCTCTATTTTCATTTTATTTTATATCTCCTAACTCAATAACTCAATATTTCATTAAACACTAACACAACTTGACGCTTGGCGGATTATAAAAAAAAAATATTCTGATGACAACATGCAGTACCTAAAGTTACATCCAAATCTATGCCTTTTTTTTCGAACTATTTTATTCACAAGAGGCCTCTGACGAACACACACACAAGGGCGGGAGGAGGGACGAGTAATACAGTGTTCCCATACCCCTCACAAGAGACAACAGGAAACAATTTTCTTTACCCAATTTCAAGTCAGGAGCCACAAATTCAAATATCCCCAAAGAAACTATTAACCCATAACATTATACTCGTACAGGTACCCAGCCATTAGGTGTCACAACACACAAAATGGAAAAATGTCATTAATACATAATTTTCAGATTTGCTTTAAAATAAATATAAAAGTGTGATCGTATATACACCAAATCCACTAAATTTCGATTAACAGCTTCAACAAAACCTTGACTTAAAGCCAGGAGGAGGATAGTCGTGCCACATAAATTGTGCTGCATTGTATCCTCACGGGGAACACTGCAGTTGACGCTGTACAGCACAGTACAGTATCTGTATTTTGTTTCACATGTAGCATATATTTCATTACCCTCGAGTCTTGTTTAATAATCCACTCAGGGGCTTTTAAAAGAGTCGACTTACATGACAAAGAACAATTTTCTGTATACATGTGAACCAATATGTTGATGATATAACACCGATAATAACTCAACAAATTCCAGGTAAACACTGCCTGCAAACCAACATTCTCACATTAAGTGAACACAAAAACAAAACTAATAATGTTTTACATTTTGGGTGGACTGTTCCTGCCTGTGTGTTTGTAAACCAGTTTTTCTCCCATCAGATCATTGTAGTTATGTTCCATCTCTTGGCTTATTCATCCCACCTGGTAAACTGTCTTGTATCAATAGATTTTGCCAGCCTACTGTACAATGCCGATATTCAGTGAATATTATTCACTAACAACTTTTTCATTTTCAAAACATAATCAGTAAAGTATTATAAAACACAGTAAAGGGTTAATCGGTGTGGACACTGTGAACTCGTGAACGACCCTATATTACTCAGATAATTGAAGCCACTAATTAGTAAGAAAAACAAAAATCCCAGTTACCGCTAAGGCGCTCAGCAAATTCATAATTATTGAATACGAAGGTTAGGCGACCTATATTCCCGTATACTCTGTAAACTTAAAATGGATAAACCTTAAACTTAAATTTATTCTACTACCAGAGCTATTGAAAGCTAAAGTGTGTCCTATAGGCCCGGCCCTTTAGGAGCAGTGTGAATAAAGCCTCCGTTAAACAAGGTTGGCACGGTGTTACACTCGACCGCCTTCACTTACCCAACTGTAAATTTCAGTTTTCATTTAAAGTTTAAGACTGGGGTTGCATTGGGTGTAAACCAACGCCTTTAGAAGAGTTTGCGAGCGTTATATTCACTAAGTCGTCCCTTCCTATAGCGGAGTTTATGCGCCTTGGTAACTCTAAACGGACAAAGGGAAAATATACGGATAAGCTTACATGGAAACTTTGCAATTTAAGTAAAACAAGAAACTTAATTTATTGCTAGATACTAGTCCCTCGCCGTAAGATGTCCAACCAAGGTTAACTATATTCTGTCGTCCCAACGCTATTCATCTGATGCTTAACATTTGAGCTCACAGCAATGATCTAGTGCAGAATTTAAGATACAACACGACAAGTAAATCCCTAAGCTGCTTTAATATCTTACGACCGATGTTATGTGTCGTTTCATATCCATAACACTGGTCAACAGCCAAAATGGTTCACATATGAGATCATGCTCACACAACTAATTTCATATTGCTGAATTCGAATCTGATATTTGTTTTGTTCTATCAGACCAGGTTTTATAAAAAAATCAATAGGTACAAATATTTAACATTCCATCACGTGTCGTGCAAAAGATGAGATTATCTCATGTGACTATGCTTTCATGACTAATTTCATATTAATGAATATTAATTGGATGTTTCATTCTACCATCAGACCTACTTTCTTAAAAAATAAAAAAATAGTAAATATAGTAACATTATCGCGTCATGCAAGATACAATTTTAAACCTATCACAGATAAGCTCATAAAAAATTGTACCAAAAAACATAAGTTCAAATCCTTTATAATGACAAAATATGAAGTTCTAAAAGTGCTTCTAAACTTTACTCTTTCTCTTGTACAGCTTGCTCTCTTCTCGTTGCAGTGTCCAGCAATAGTCGCCCATCATGTTAGGACTCAATTGTCCCTGATATCTGCTCTCCATTATGGCGATATCTTGATGAAATCTTTCGCCGTGTTCATTACTAACGTCTCCAAGGTTACCTGGGAAAAATTCAATATGAGAGTGGAAAAAATGCAATTTCAAGGACATCCTTGCTCCCAATGCATGATAATTCTGAAACATGGTTGTTACGATTTCTTTGTAGTTGTCAGCACGATAGTTTCCAAGAAAATTCTTTGACACATTGACAAATGATTCCCATGCTTTTTTTCTCCAGTGGGTTCAATGTTTTGGTGAATTCGCTATCATTAACTAGTATACGAATTTGTGGTCCATTCAAGACACCTGCTTTCAACTTGGCTTCGGAAACCACACCACCTAGTTTCTGAGATAAGTATAGAGTCCCAGCACCGAATTGATCCATAGCTTTGATGAAATTTTTAGCCAAACCGAGCTTTAGATGCAGTGGAGGCAAAAATGTCTTTTCTGGATCTACAAGCGGATTGTGAGCACAGTTAAACCTTCCAGGCGCATCTCTTGGTCTTGTCGGCCAATCCTTTCTCACATAGTGCTCTGCATCAGCTCTGCTGTTCCACAAGCACTAAAAGCACATGTGCTTTGTGTAGCCAGTCTGAAGGCCCAGTAGTAAACTGATGACTTTGAGATCGCCACATATCTTCCACTGGTGTTTCTCATACTCTATAGCGGCCAACAGAATTTTCATTGTTTCATAGCTCTCAGTCATTTTTGTTGCGTGTGCTATTGGGACAGATGGAAGCCGATTGCCATTGTGTAAAAGAACAGCTTTCAGAGTCTTTTCCTGAGTCTATAAACAGCCTCCAATCCTCTGTCTTGTATGTTTCAGACTTGCAGAGTTGTTGCATGAGAGATACTGCGTCCTCGCAAAAACAAAGGTTGTTTGCCATCTTGAAAAATGCAGACAGCTGTCTATGTCGATAACGCGCTGTAGTGATATGCACTCCATCTTCTAGCAGGTTACGCTGCTTTAGTCTGGATCCCAAAACTTCAGCCTTTTCTTTTGACAAGTTTAGGTCCCTGATGAGATCATGAAACGCTTCTTGAGTAAATAGTTTAGGCCTGGTATTTTCAGAGTCATCCTGGTAGTCGTTTTCCATTGAGGTAGAGGTAGAATCGGAATCACTCAATTCTTGTTCAGTCGGTGGATTTGGGACTGGAAGTTCAGCACTGTGCGGTACTGGTCGGATTGCAGAAGCAATATTGGGGTACTGTACCTTGCCTCGTGTCTTGATTTTTATTCCCTTAATATTTGTGAGACAGAAGTAGCAGTCACTACTGTGGTCTTCAGGTTCACGCCATATCATTGGTACAGCAAACGGCATTCCTGAACTTCGTTTACACACATCCACTCGCTCAGGTGGTTAACACAAGACTTACAGGCTACATGAGGTGCCCATTTCTTGTCTTGGTCACCCAAATGACATTTGAAGTAACTTTTGTAGTTCAGTTGAACAGCTTTTGTGATTGGTTTCTTGAGGCTACCAGGAGTGAAGGCACCACATATGTAGCAAAAACTGTCAGCACCGTTCACACACCTGCGACGTTCCATGTTTTGTTAATTTCAGAGTAATTACAAATCATGCAGGTGTAGATATGCAATATCATGAATCAGCAAACTGAAACAAACAAAAAAGCACAAATCAGGACAAAATAATTGCATAAGTGGAGCCAATGAGCATATAAATTACTGTATGAATAGCATGGTACACTAAATATATAGATATGCTGGTTCTGGAAAACTGAGCCTGATACAGCTATACGAATGTCATAATTGAGTTCAGGACATACAATTACACTAGAATCAGACTGTTTTGATCCAGAACCATGAGAATTTTTTTTTATGTTGACCAGTGGATAATCGTCAGTATAAATGTAACTTACGGACTCAGCTCATCCGTTACAAACATATGTAATCTTCAATCCTCAATTACCCCCAAGTGCGTTACTTTCCATGTAATGATCTCCCAAGAATCACGACAATTACAAAACGTTCATAAATAAACTGTAACGTGAAGCTCCTTGGTCATCATGAAGCAGTGTCATGTGTTGAGTAGAGTTATGCTTTGGGGTGATGCAGGTCAATAACACGATTGCACGGAAACACTTCTCTCTCTGTCAATATAATTACGAACCTCAGTTCATTTATGACAATGTAGGAATGGGAAAGTTTCTCCTGCAGGGACAAAAATTATGCCAGGGGAGTGGAAGCTATATGCATGATAATTATATGTATCAGTAACTAGAAAGTGGAACTGCACGATAAACAAACCTGAGTCAAAGTTATAAGTTCTGTAATCATGATAAACAAACCTGAGTCAAAGTTATAAG
>NW_024751233.1:0-7413 GCF_018991925.1 Homarus americanus
AGGGAGTGACAGAGATTACCTAGGAGTGTCAGAGGTGTACCTGGGAGTGCTGAGGTGTACCTGGGAGTGTCAGAGGTGTACCTGGGAGGTCAGAGGTGTACATGGGAGTGTCGGAGGTGTACCTGGGAGTATCGGAGTTGTACCTGGGAGTGTCGTGGAGGCGGAACTGGAAGTGTCAGATACCTGGGAGTATCAGAGGTGTACCTGGGAGTATCGGTGTACCTGGGAATATCGGAGGTGTACCAGGAGGTCAGAGGTGTACCTGGAGTCTCAGGAGGTGAACCAGGGAGTGTCAGAGGAATACCTGGGAGTGTCAGGAGGTGTACCTGGGAGTATCAGAGGTGCACCTGGGAGTGTCAGGAGGTGTATCTGGGAGTGTGAGAAGTGTACCTAGGAGGTCAGAGCTGTACCACCTCGGAGTGTGAGAAGTGCACCTGGGAGGTCTGGGGTGTACCTGGGAGTGTCAGGAGGTGTACCTGGGAGTGTCAGGGGTGTACCCTTGGAAGTGTCGGAGGTGCAATCTGGCAGTGTGAGTAGCGTACCTGGGAGTGTCGGAGGTGTACCTGGGAGTGTCGTGGAGGTGTAACCCAGAGTGTCAGGAGGTGTAATTTGGGAGGCCGAGGTGTACCTTGGAGGTCAGCGGTGTACCTGGGAGTGTCTGGAGGTGTACCTGGGAGTGTCAGAGGTGTGCCTAGAGTGTCAGGAGGGTGCACTTGGGAGTGTCAGAGGTGCACCTATGAGTGTCTGAGGTGTACCTGGCAGTGTCTGAGGTACCTTGGCAGTGTCGAGGTGTAACTGGCAGTGTCAGCGGTGTACCTGGGAGTGTCAGCGGTGCACCTGGGAGTGTTAGGAGGTGTACTCAGGGAGTGACAGAGGATTACCTAGAAGTGTCAGGAGGTGAGTGAGAAGTGTACCTGGGAGTGTCTGGGGTGTACCTGGGAGTGTCAGAGGTGTACCTGGGAGTGTCAGAGGTGTACCAGGGAGTGTCAGTGGAGTACCTGGGAGTGTCAGAGGTGTAACAGGGAATGTCAGCGGAGTATTTGGGAGTGTCTGAGGTGTACCTGGGAGTGTCAGGAGTGTACCTTGGAGTGTCAGAGGAGTACCTGGGAGTATGAGAAGTGTACCTGGGAGTGTCGGAGGTGTACCTGGGAGTGTCGTAGGTGTACCTGGCAGTGTCAGAGTGTACCTGGGAGTGTCAGATGTGTACCAGGTAATGTCAGTGTAGTACCTGGGAGTGTGCAGTGTACCTGGGAGTGTCAGAGGTGTACCTGGGAGTGTTAGAGGTGTACCTGGGAGAGTCAGAGGTGTACCTGGGAGTGTCGGAGGTGTACCTGGGAGCAGGAGAAGTGCACCTGGGAGTGTCTGGGGTATACCTGGGAGGTCAGGAGGTGTATCTGGGAGTGTCGGAGGTGTACCTGGGAGGTGTGAGGTATACCAGAGTGTCGGAGGTGTACCTGGGAGTGTAAGAAGTGTACCTGGGAGTGTCAGAGGTGTACCTGGGAGTGTCGGAGGTGTACCTGGGAGTGTCAGAGGTGTACTTGGGAGTGTCAGTGGTGTACCTGGCAGTGTCAGCGGTGTACCTGGGAGGTCATAGGTGTACCAGGGAATGTCAGTGGAGTACCTGGAGTGTCAAAGGTGTACCTGGGAGGTCGAGGTATACCTGGGGATGTCAGAGGTGTACCTGGGAGGTCGAGGTGTACCTGGGATTGTAAGAGGAGTACCTGGGAGTGTCAGAGGTGTACCTGGGAGTGTCAGAGATGTACCTGGGAGTGGCAGCGGTGTACCTGGGAGTGTCAGCGGTGCACCTGGGAGTGTGAGAAGTGTACCTGGGAGTGTCGGAGGTGTACCTGGGAGTGTCTGAGTCTGGGAGTGTCAGAGGTGTGTAGGGAGGTCAGAGGTGCACTTGGGAGTGTCAGAGGTGCACCTTGGAGTGTTTGGAGGTGTACCTGGGAGTGACTGAGGTGTACCTGGCAGTGTCTGAGGTGTACCTGGCAGTGTCAGAGGTGTACCTGGGAGTATCAGAGGTGTACCTGGGAGTGTGAGAAGTGTACCTAGGAGTGTCGGAGGTGTACCTGGGAGTGTCGGAGGTGTACCTGGAAGTGTCAGCGGTGTACCTGGGAGCGTCAGAGGTGTACCAGGGAATGTCAGTGGAGTACCTGGGAGTGTCAAAGGTGTACCTGGGAGTGTCAGAGGTGTACTTGGGAGTGTCAGAGAGGTACCTGGGAGTGTCAAACGTGTATCTGGGAGTGTCGGACGTGTACCTGGGAGTGTCAGAGGTGTACCAGGAAATGTCAGTGGAGCCCTTGGGAGTGTCAGAGGTGTACCTGGCAGTGTCAGAGGTTTACCTGGGAGTATCAGAGGTGTGCCTGGGTGTCAAGGAGGTGTACCTGGGGTGTCGGAGGTGTGCCTGGGGAGTGTGAAAGTGTGCCTGGGGAGTGTGGGGGTGTACCTGGGAGTGTCAGAGGTGTGCCTGGGAGTGTCAGAGGTGCACTTGGGAGTGTCAGAGGTGCACATTGGAGTGTCTGAGGTGTACCTGGGAGGGTCTGAGGTGTACCTGGCAGTGTCTGAGGTGTACCTGGCAGTGTCTGAGGTGTAACTGGCAGTGTCAGTGGTGTACCTGGGAGTGTTAGAGGTGTATCAGGGAGTGACAGAGGAGTACCTAGGAGTGCCAGAATTGTACCTAGGAGTGTGAGAAGTGTACCTGGGAGTGTCAGAGGTGTACCTGGGAGTGTCAGAGGTGTACCTGGGAGTGTCAAAGGTGTACCTGGGAGTGTCGGAGTTGTACCTGGAAGTGTCGGAGGCGGACCTGGTAGTGTCAGAGGTGTACCTTGGAGAATCAGAGGTGTACTTGGGGAATCTCGGGGGTGAACCAGGGAGTGTCAGAGGAGTACCTGGGGGAGTGTCAGAGGTGTACCTGGGAGAGTCAGAGGTGTACCTGGGAGTGTCAGAGGTGTGCCTAGGAGTGTCAGAGGTGCACTTGGGAGTGTCAGAGGTGCACCTTGGGGTGTCTGAGGTGTACCTGGGATTGTCTGAGGTGTACCTGGCACTGTCTGAGGTGTACCTGGCAGTGTCTGAGGTGTAACTGGCAGTGTCAGCGGTGTACCTGGGAGTTTCAGCGGTGCACCTGGGAGTGTTAGAGGTGTATCAGGGAGTTTCAGAGGGGTACCTAGGAATGTCAGAGGTGTACCTGGGAGTGTCAGAGATGTACCTGGGAGTGTCAGAGGTGTACCTGGGAGTGTCAGAGGTGTACCTGGGAGTGTCAGAGGTGTACCTGGGAGTGTCAGAGGTGTACCTGGGAGTGTCAGAGGTGTACCTGGGAGTGTCAGAGGTGTAACTGGAAGGGTCAAAGGTGTACCTGGGAGTGTCGGAGTTGTACCTGGAAGTGTCGGAGGCGGACCTGGGAGTGTCAGAGGTGTACCTTGGAGAATCAGAGGTGTACTTGGGAGTCTCAGAGGTGAACCAGGGAGTGTCAGAGGATTACCTGGGAGTGTCAGAGGTGTACCTGGGAGTATCGGAGGTGTACCTGGGAGTATCGGAGGTGTACCTGGGAGTGTCAGAGGTGTACCTGGGGTATCAGGGTGTGCCTGGGAGTGTCACAGGTGTGTGCCTGGGGAGTGTCAGGGGTGTAACTGGGAGTGTCAGGTGTACCTTGCAGTGTCAGCGGTGTGTACCTGGGAGGTCAGATGTGTACCAGGGAATGTCAGTGTAGTACCTGGGAGTGTCAAAGGTACCTGGGAGTGTCAGCGGTGTACCTGGGATGTCAGCGGTGTACCTGGGAGTGTCAGAGGTGTGCCTGGGAGTGTCAGAGGTGCACTTGGGAGTGTCAGAGATGTACCTGGGAGTGTCGGAGGTGTACCTGGGAGTGTGAGAAGTGTACCTGGGAGTGTCAGAGGTGTACCTGGGAGTGTCAGCGGTGTACCTGGGAGTGTCAGCGTGTGTACCTGGGAGTGTCAGAGGTGTGCCTGGGAGTGTCAGAGGTGCACTTGGGAGTGTCAGAGGTGCACCTTGGAGTGTCTGAGGTGTACCTGGCAGTGTCTGAGGTGTACCTGGCAGTGTCTGAGGTGTACCTGGCAGTGTCAGCGGTGTACCTGGGAGTGTCAGCGGTGTACCTGGGAGTATCGGAGTGTACCTGGGAGTGTCGGAGGCGGAGCTGGGAGTGTCAGAGGTGTACCTGGGAGTATCAGAGGTGTACCTGGGAGTGTCGGAGGTGTACCTGGGAGTACTGGAGTTGTACCTGGGAGTGTCGGAGGCGGAACTGGGAGTGTCAGAGGTGTACCTGGGAGTATCAGAGGTGTACCTGGGAGTATCGGAGGTGTACCTGGGAATATCGGAGGTGTACCAGGGAGTGTCAGAGGTGTACCTGGGAGTCTCAGGAGGAACCAGGGAGGTCAGAGGTGTACCTGGGAGGTCAGGAGTGTAACTGGGAGTGAGGGAGGTGTAACTGGGAGTGTCAGAGGTGTACCTGGGAGTATGAGAGGTGTACCTTGAAATCGGAGGTTACCTGGAATTCGGAGGTGTACCTGGAGTGTCAGAGGTGTACCTGGAGGCGGTGTACCTGGAGTGTCAGAGGTGTACCTGGGAGTGTCAGAGGTGTACCTGGGAGTATCGGAGGTTACCTGGGAGTGTCGGAGTTGTACCTGGGAGTGTTGGAGGTGGACCTGGGAGTGTCAGAGGTGTACCTGGGAGTGTCAGAGGTGTACCTGGGAGTATCAGAGGTACCTGGGAGTGTCAGAGGTGTACCTGGGAGTGTCAGGGGTGTAACTGGGAGTGTAGGAGGTGTAACTGGGAATGTCAGAGGTACCAGGGAGTATCAGTGGAGTACCTGGGAGTCTCAAAGGTGTACCTGGGAGTATCTGAGGTGTACCTTGGAATATCGGAGGTTTACCTGGGAATATCGGAGGTGTACCTAGGAGTGTCAGAGGTGTACCTGGCAGTGTCAGCGGTGTACCTGGGAGTGTCAGAGGTGTACCTGAGAGTGTCAGAGGTGTACCTAGGAGTATCGGAGGTTTACCTGGGAGTGTCGGAGTTGTACCTGGGAGTGTTGGAGGCGGACCTGGGAGTGTCAGAGGTGTACCTGGGAGTATCAGAGGTGTACCTGGGAGTGTCAGAGATGTACCTGGGAGTTTCAGAGGTATACCAGTGAGAGTCAGTGAAGTACCTGGGAGTCTCAAAGGTGTACCTGGGAGTATCTGAGGTGTACCTGGGAATATCGGAGGTGTACCTGGGAATATCGGAGGTGTACCAGGGAGTGTCAGAGGTGTACCTGGGAGTCTCAGAGGTGAACCAGGGAGTGTCAGAGGAGCACCTTGGAGTGTCAGAGGTGTACCTGGGAGTATCGGAGGTGTACCTGGGAGTATCGGAGGTGTACCTGGGAGTGTCAGAGGTGTACCTGGGAGTATCAGAGGTGTACCTGGGAGTGTCAGAGGTGTACTTGGGAGTATCAGGGGTGTAACTGGGAGTCTCGGAGGTGTAACTGGAAATGTCAGAGGTGTACCAGGGAGTGTCAGTGGAGTAACTGGGAGTCTCAAAGGTGTACCTGGGAGTATCAGTAGTGTACCTGGGGATATCGGAGGTGTACCTGGGAATATCGGAGGTGTACCTGGGAGTGCCAGAGGTGTACCTGGGAGTGTCGGAGGTGTACCTGGGAGTGTCACAGTAGTACCTGGGATTGTCAGAGGTGTACCTGGCAATGTCAGAGGTGTACCAGGGAATGTCAGTGGAGACTTGGGAGTGTCAGAGGTGTACCTGGGAGTGTCAGAGGTGTACCTTGGACTGTCAGAGGTGTACCTGGGAGTGTCAGAGGTGTACCTGGGAGTGTCGGAGGTGTACCTGGGAGTGTGAGAAGTGTATCTGGGAGTGTCGGAGGTGTACCTGGGAGTGTCGGAGGTGTACCTGGCAGTGTCAGAGGTGTACCTGGGAGTGTCAGAAGTGTACCAGTGAATGTCAATGGAGTACCTGGGAGTGTCAAAGGTGTACCTGGGAGTGTCAGAGGTGTACCTGGGAGTCTCAGAGGTGAACCAGGGAGTGTCAGAGGAGTACCTGGGAGTGTCAGAGGTGTACCTGGGAGTATCAGAGGTGTACCTGGGAGTGTCAGAGGCATGGGAGTGTCTAAGGTGTACCTGAGGAGTGCAGAGGTGTACCTGGGAGGTCAGGAGGTGTACGGGAGTGTCAGCGGTGTACCTGGAAGTGTCGGAGGTACCTGGGAGGTGTGAGAAGTGTACCTGGAGTGTCGGAGGTGTACCTGGAGTGTCGGAGGTAACCTGGGAGTGTCAGAGGTGTACTTGGGAGTGTCAGAGGTGTACCTGGGAGTGTCAGCGGTGTACCTGGGAGTGTCTGAGGTGTACCTGGGAGTGTCAGAGGTGTGCCTAGGAGTGTCAGAGGTGCACTTGGGAGTGTCAGAGGTGCACCTTGGAGTGTCTGAGGTGTACCTGGCAGTGTCTGAGGTGTACCTGGCAGTGTCTGAGGTGTAACTGGCAGTGTCAGCGGTGTACCTGGGAGTTTCAGTGGAGTACCTGGGAGTCTCAAAGGTGTACCTGGGAGTATCAGTAGTGTACCTGGGGATATCGGAGGTGTACCTGGGAATATCGGAGGTGTACCTGGGAGTGCCAGAGGTGTACCTGGGAGTGTCGGAGGTGTACCTGGGAGTGTCACAGGAGTACCTGGGATTGTCAGAGGTGTACCTGGCAGTGTCAGAGGTGTACCAGGGAATGTCAGTGGAGTACTTGGGAGTGTCAGAGGTGTACCTGGGAGTGTCAGAGGTGTACCTTGGAGTGTCAGAGGTGTACCTGGGAGTGTCAGAGGTGTACCTGGGAGTGTCGGAGGTGTACCTGGGAGGTGAGAGTATCTGGGAGTGTCGAGGTGTACCTGGGAGTGTCGGAGGTGTACCTGGCAGTGTCAGAGGTGTACCTGGGAGTGTCAGAAGTGTACCAGTGAATGTCAATGGAGTACCTGGGAGTGTCAAAGGTGTACCTGGGAGGTCAGAGGTGTACCTGGGAGTCTCAGGAGGAACCAGGAGTGTCAGAGGAGTACCTGGGAGTGTCAGAGGTGTACCTGGGAGTATCAGAGGTGTACCTGGGAGTGTCAGAGGTGTACGTGGGAGTGTCTAAGGTGTACCTGAGAGTGTCAGAGGTGTACCTGGGAGTGTCAGAGGTGTACGTGGGAGTGTCACAGGTGTACCTGGAAGTGTCGGAGGTGTACCTGGGAGTGTGAGAAGTGTACCTGGGAGTGTCAGGTGTACCTGGGAGTGTCGGAGGTGTAACCTGGGAGTGTCAGAGGTGTACTTGGGAGTGTCAGAGGTGTACCTGGGAGTGTCAGCGGTGTACCTGGGAGTGTCTGAGGTGCACCTGGAGTGTCAGAGGTGTGCCTAGGGAGTGTCAGAGGTGACTTGGGAGGCCGAGGGCACCTTGGAGTGTC
>NW_024751234.1:0-7912 GCF_018991925.1 Homarus americanus
CACTGACCTCCCTGATATACCCAGACATTCCAGGCACCTCCTGACCACCATGTACACCCTCTCATACTCCCAGCACATCTGACCCCTGGCACCTCTGACATCCCAGACCACCTCAGACACCCACGTCACACCTCCCCCTAACACTCAGGTATCTCCGACCTCCCACCTCTGACCTTCCAGGTACATATCTGACACCCGAGGTACCTCAGCCGCCAGGTACAACTCTAATCCCAGGTACCCTGCCACATTCCCAGGTACACCTCCGACCTCCCAGCACACCTCCGACACCCCCAGTACACCTCCCCCGATATTCAGGTACACCTCCCATATTCCCAGGTACACCTCCGATACTCCCAGGTACACCTTAGAGACTCCCAGGTACTTCACTGACCTCCCTGGTATACTCCTGACATTCCCAGGTACACCTCTGACACTCAGGTACACCTCTGATACTCCCAGGTACCTCATCCTCACCTCCCAGATACACCTCCGACACTGCAAAGTACACCTCTGACACTCCCCAGGTAAGCTTCTTACACTCCCAGGTACACCTCGACGACACCTCAGGTACACCTCTGACACCCCAGGTACACACCTGCCTCCAAGTACTCACAGACATTCCCTGGTACACACTGACCTCTGGGTACACCTCAAGCCTCCCAGGTACACTTCTTACCTCCCGGCACTCCTCACATCCCAGACACCTCCATTTTCACCAGAAATTTATATGACTCCCAGGAAACCTCTTCATACACCTCCCCAGGCACACCTCAAACACTCCACCTACACCTCCTGCTCCCATGCACATCCCCGGCCTCCAAGAACACCTCAAACTCCAGGTACATCCGACCTCCAGACACACCTCCCATGTACCTCGACCTCCCAAGTACACCTCTGACCTCTGCTGCCTCTGACCCCAGGCACATCAGAACTCATGCACATTTGATCTCCCATGTCACCTCTGACCTCCCTGTCTCCTCTGAGACTCAGGCACCTCTCACACCCCTGGCACCTTCCGATACTCCCAGGCACACCTCTGATATTCCCAGGCACATCTCGACACCCCAGGCACTTGAGACTCCAGGTTCCCCCACCTCCCGGCATACCTCTGACTTCCCAGTACCTCTGACACTCCCAGGTACACCTCCGACACTCCCAGGTACACCTCCGACACTCCCAGGTACACTTCTTACACTCGCAGGTACACCTCCGACACTCGCAGGTACACCTCCGACACTCCCAGTGTCGGAGGTGTACCTGGAAGTGTCGGAGGTGTACCTGGCAGTGTCAGAGGTGTACTTGGGAGTGTCAGAGGTATACCTGGAAGTGTCAGCGGTGTACCTGGGAGTGTCAGAGGAGTACCTGGGATTGTCAGAGGTGTACCTGGCAGTGTGAGAAGTGTACCTGGGAGTGTCAGAGGTGTACCTGGGTGTGTGAGAAGTGTACCTGGGAGTGCCAGAGGTGTACCTGGGAGTGTCGGAGGTGTACCTGGGAGTGTCAGAGAGGTGCACCAGGGAATGTCAGTG
This sequence comes from Homarus americanus, assembly GCF_018991925.1. NCBI lineage: Eukaryota > Metazoa > Arthropoda > Malacostraca > Decapoda > Nephropidae > Homarus > Homarus americanus. Next base: position 1,527 of record NW_024751234.1, read on the forward strand.
GAGTACTTGGGAGTGTCAGAGGTGTAACTGGGAGTGTCAGAGGTGTACCTGAGAGTGTCGGAGGTGTACCTGGGAGTGTCAGAGGTGTACCTGGGAGTGTCGGAGGTACCTGGGAGTCGGAGGTGCACCTGGCAGTGTCAGCGGTGTACCTGGGAGCAGTCAGAGGTGTACCAGGGAATGCTGTGGAGTACCTGGGAGTGTCAAGGGTGTACCTGGGAGTGTCAGAGGTGTACCTGGAAGTGTCAGAGGTGTACCTGGCAGTGTCAGCGGAGTACCTGGGAGTGTTAGAGGTGTATCAGGGAGTGACAAAGGAGTACCTAGGAGTGTCAGAGGTGTACCTGGGAGTGTCAGCGGAGTACCTGGGAGTGTTAGAGGTGTATCAGGGAGTGAAAGAGGAGTACCTAGGAGTGTCAGAGGTGTACCAGGGAATGTTAGTGGAGTAAATGAGAGTGTCAGAGGTGTACCTGGTAGTGTCAGAGGTGTACCTGGGAGTGTCAGAGGTTTACCTGGGAGTGTCTGAGGTGTACCTGGGAGTATCGGAGGTGTACCTGGGAGTATCAGAGGTGTACCTGGGAGTGTCAGCGGTGTACCTGGGAGTGTCAGAGTTGTACCTGGAAGTGTCGGAGGTGTTCCTGGCAGTCTCAGCGGAGTACCTGGGAGTGTTAGAGGTGTATCAGGGAATGAAAGAGGAGTACCTAGGAGTGTCAGAGGTGTACCAGGGAATGTTAGTGGAGTAAATGAGAGTGTCAGAGATGTACCTGGGAGTGTCAGAGGTGTACCTGGGAGTGTCGGAGGTGTACCTGTCGGGAGGGGCCCCGGCAGTCTCAGCGAGCACCTGGGAGTGTTAGAGGTGTATCAGGAATGAAAGAGAGCAATTAGGAGTGTCAGAGGTGTACCAGGGAATGTTAGTGGAGTAAATGAGAGTGTCAGAGATGCACCTGGGAGGCCAGAGGTACCTGGGAGTGTCGGAGGTGTACCTGGGAGTGTCTGGGGTGTACCTGGGAGTGTCAGAGGTGTACCTGGGAGTGTCTGAGGTGTACCTCGGAGCGTCAAAGGTGTACCTGGGAGTGTTAGGGGTTTACCTGGGAGTGTCAGGGGTGTACCTGGGAGTGTCAGGGGAGAACCAGGGAGTGTAGGAGGTGTACCTGGGAGTGTCAGAGGTGTACCTGGGAGTGTCGGAGATGTACCTGGGAGTGTCAGAGGTGTACCTGGGAGTGTCTAAGGTGTATCTGGGAGTGTCTGAGGTGTACCTGGGAGTGTCATTGGTGTAACTGGAAGTGTCAGCGGTGTACTTGGCAGTGTCAGAGGTGTACCTGGGAGTGTCAGAGGTGTACCTGGGAGTGTCAGAGGTGTACCTGGGAGTGTCTGAGGTATACCTGGGAGTGTCTGAGGTGTACCTGGGAGTGTCTGAGGTTTACCCGGGAGTGTCGGAGGTGTACCTGGGAGTGTCAGAGGTGTACCTGGGAGTGTCAGAGGTGTACCTGGGAGTGTCAGGGTAAAAACAGGAAGTGCTTTCAGGAGGCCCTGGAGGCCAGGAGGTGTACCAGGAGTGTCGGAGGTGTACATGGAAAAGTCAGAGAGTATCTGGCCGTGTCAGCGGTGTACCTGGGAGTGTCAGGGGAGAACCAGGGGAGGAGAGAGGTGTACCTGGGGAATGTGAGAGGTGTAATGGGAGGTCTGAGGTGTACCTGGGAGTGTCAGGGGAGAACCAGGGAGTGAGAGAGGTGAACCTGGGAATGTCAGAGGTGTAATGGGGAGTGTCTGAGGTGTACCTGGCAGTGTCGAAGGTGTACCTGGGAGTGTCAGAGGTGTACCTGGGAGTATCAGAGGTGTACCTGGGAGTGTACCTATCCTAACCTACCCCAAGAAAACAAGGCTCATCCTAAAAAAATAAGTACAACTTACAAAAAAACAGTGTTTTTCAAAGGAAATTCAGCGTTTTTCGTGAGTGTTTTTCGAGAAAAGAAGTAAAACTAAGTAAAATACACTACTTTTCATCTAAAACTGAGTGTTTTTCGTGAAAAGAAGTAAAACTAACTAAAATTAACCAAACTCAATCCAAATTCCAATCCATCTATTTTCATCTCATCCAATCTAACTCCCAACTCAATTTAATTCCAATCCTAACTCTAACTAAAATTAACTTGCTCTAATTTAATCCCATCCCATTCTAAGTTGAATCTGACTCTAACCTGGTTCTATTCGTAACTCTGGTTCCATAACACTGAATTGCTTTTAAAAGAAATAAGCGTTTTCCGTGAAAAGAAGATGAAAATAAGTCAAATACATTGGTTTTCATCTAAAACTGAGTGTTTTTTCAGAAAAGAAGTAAAAACTAACTGTAATTAATAATCTAACCTAACCCAACCTAGGTTAGGCTTGCTAGGTTAGGTTAGGTTAGTTAGGTTAGGGTTAAGGTTGGTTGCTAGGGATAGGTAGGTTAGGTTAGGTTAGGTTAGAAGTAGGTTGGTGAAATGTATAGTTACTTCTATTTCTTTTCACGAAAAACACTCAGTTTTAGATAAAAACCAAAAGTATTTACGTATTTTATCTCTTTTCACGAAAAACGCGAAATTTTTCAAAACAGTGATTTTCAGCAAGCTAGGAGGTTAGGCTAGGTTAGGCTAGGCAAGGCTAGGCTAGGCTAGATTGAAGCCAGCCAGGCCAGATTGAGCTGGGTCTGCTCTGGGTTGTAGCTGGGTTAGGGTTAGGCCTGCTAGGTTGAAGCCAGGTTAGGGTTAGGTTGGGTTGCTGGTCGGGGTTGGGTTGGGCTGGGTTAGGGTTGCTAGATTAGGTTAGGTTAGGTTAGGTTAGGTTAGTTAGGCTACGTTAGTTTAGGTTAGGTTAGGTTAGGTTGTGGCTAGGTCAGGTTAGATTAGGTTAGATTAGTTTGGGTTGGTTGGGTTGGTAGGTTAAGTAGGTAAGTAAGTTAAGTTGGAAGAAGTTAGGTTAGGTTAGGTGAATTTAGTTAGTTTTACTCTTTTCACAAATACACTCAGTCTTTTTGATGAAACCAATGTACACCTCTGACACTCCCAGGCACACCCAGACACCCTAGGCACACCTCTCACACTCCCAGGCACACATCTCACACCCCCTGGCCCTGTGCACACCCCTGGTACTTCTCTGACACCCCAGGCACAACCTCAGACACCCCAGGCACACCTCAGACACCCCAGGCACACCCCAGACACTCCCAGCACACCCTCTGACACTCCCAGGCACACCGGCACTGCCAGGTACTCCTCTGACACCCATGCACACCTCCGCTGATACCCCAGGTTACAACCTCACCCCAGGTACTCCACAGACACCCCTGGTACACCTCTGACACTCCCAGGCACTGCTGACACTGCCAGGTACACCTCTGACACGTCCAGGTACACCTCTGACACTCCCAGGCACACCGCTGAAACTCCCAGGTACATCTCTCACACTCCCAGGTACACCTCCGACACTCCCCAGGTACACCTCTGACACTCCCAGGCACACCCTCTGACACCTGGTACACCTCCGACACTCCCAGGCACACCTCTGACAACTCCCAGGTACACCTCTGACATCTCTCATTTACTCCACTAACATTACCTGGTAAACCTCTGACACCCTAGGTACCCTTGTCACTCCCTGACACCTCTAACACTCCCCAGGTATTCCGCTGACACTGCCAGGCACACCTCTGACACTTCCAGGTACACCTCTGACACTCCCCAGCACACCGCTGACACCCCAGGCACACCTCACACACCCCAGGTACACCCCAGACACTCCCAGGCACACCCCAGACACTCTCAGGTACACTTTTCACACTCGCAGGTACACCTCCGACACTCCTAAGCACAATTCCCTGACACTCACAGGCACACCTCTGACACTCCCCTGCACACCTCTGACACTCCCCACAGGTACACCTCAGACACTTGCACACCCCAGACACTCCCAGGCACACTCCAGACACCCCCAGGCATATCCTGACACCACTTGACACTCCCAGGTACCTTCTGATGTTCCAGGCCACCTCTGATATTCCCCAGGTACACCTCCGATACTCCCAGGTCACTCTCTGACACCCGGCACACTTGACACTCTCAGGTACTCCACTGACATTCCCTGGCATTCTCTGACACCCCAGGCACATCTCTGACACTCCCAGGCACACCTCTGACACTTCCAGGCACATATCATGACACCTGAGGCACACCTGACTGCCAGCTACACTCTGAAAATCCCAGGTACCTTGTGCCAGACTCCCAGGTACACCTCCGACACTCCCAGGCACACCTCTGATTCTGAGTACTCCATCAGGTATTGCCTCCCGATACACCAGGCCATCTGAAACTCCCAGGTACTGACACTCCTGGTATTTCTGACACTCCCAGGTGCTCCGACAGGCAACCTCTGATACTCCCAGGCACTCTCACACCCCTGCGTACACCTCCGACACTGGTACACTCTGACACTCCCATGTAAACTTCCACTCATTGTTCTCTGACATTCCCAGGTACACCTCTGACACCCTGGGGCACTCCACAGACACCTCCTGGGACACTCTCTGACATCCCAGGCACACCTCCGACACTCCCAGGCACCCCAGGTACACCTCTGACACACTAGGCACACTTCTGACACTTCCAGGAACACCTCCGACTCCTCAGGCACACCTACACCCCTGCTGCACACTCCGAGACATCCTGGCATCCTGCACTCCCCAGGCACACCTCTCAACAGCTTCCTGAGACACACCCTCGCAGGAACACCTCTGACCCATTCAGGTACACCTGGATACACCCAGGCACACCGCTGACACTGCCAGGTACCTCATCCGATACCATGGCCTCCACAGCACACCCCAGGTATTTCTGACAACCCCAGGTACCCAGGCACATCTTGAACTCCCAGGCACTCACACTCCCAGGCACATCTCTGACACACTCATTTACCCACTAACATTTCTGACACTCCTAGGTACTCTTGTCACTCCTCGATACACTCCAACACTCCCGGCATTCCATGACACTCACAGGCACACCTCTGGCACTTCCAGCCAGACACTCCTGTGTACCTCCCAGGCAAGACCTCTGATACTCCCAGGCACATTCTCCGACACTTCCAGGCCTTCTGACACTCCCAGGCACACTTGACTCCCAGGTACCCACTGACACTCTGACACTCCCAAGCACACCAAGCACCCAGGCACACCTGACTCTTGGCACACCTTCTGACACCCCAGACACCCCCAGGTACTCCCCAGGTACACCTCTTGATTTCCTACTCGACACCCCAGCACCCTGACACTCCCAGCACCTTCTTCACCCTACACCCCCAGGCACAACTGCAGACATCACAGGCACACTTCCGACTCCCTGGTATCCTTCTGACACTCCCAGACACACAGACATTCCCTTGACTCTGACACCCCAGGCCTCACTCACAGCCCTCTGACACTTCCAGGTAGCACTGACATCTCTGAGGCCACCTCTGATTCCAGGCACACCTCTGCACCCAGGTACCTCATAGGCACACTCAGATTCAAGTGACACCTCAGACATCCCCAGGTATCCTGACACTCCCCAGGCACACTTTCGAGACTCCTATGTACTTCACTCGACACTCTGTGGTATTCCTTCTGAATCACCCAGGCCATTCCTCTGACACCCCCAGGCCATCTCACAATCCCAGGCACCTCACTCAGCCAAGCACACCTCTGACCTCAGCGATGCCTCTGGACACTCAGGCACAACACTCCCAGGCAGACCTGACACTCCAGGCACACCTTCGACACTCTACACCCGCCACTGGCACAGGTCTTCACCTCCATGCACACCTCCGAATCCCAGGCTTTGACACCCCAGGCACTCATTGAGCCCCTGGCACTCACACTCCCAGTACCTGTTGACATCTCAGCCTGACCCCAGGTATTCTCAGGTACACCTCTGACAGGCCTGACACTCCCCAGGCACACTGGGAGTGTCGGAGGTGTACCTGGGAGTGTCGGAGGTGTACCTGGCTGTGTCAGAGGTGTACTTGGGAGTGTCAGAGGTATACCTGGAAGTACATGATGTACCTGGGAGTGTCAGAGGAGTACCTGGATTGTCAGAGGTACCTGGCAGTGGAGAAGTGTACCTGGGAGTTTCAGAGGTACCTGGGAGGTGAGAAGTGTACCTGGGAGTGTCAGAGGTGTACCTGGGAGTGTCGGAGGTGTACCTGGGAGGTCAGAGGCACCAGGAATGTCAGTGGAGCACTTGGGAGGTCAGAGGTGTACCTGGGAGGTCAGAAGGTACCTGAGAGTGTCGGAGGTGTACCTGGGAGGCCAGAGGTGTACCTGGGAGTGTCGGAGGTGTACCTGGGAGTGTAAGAAGTGTACCTGGGAGTGTCAGAGGTGTACA
>NW_024751235.1:0-19684 GCF_018991925.1 Homarus americanus
TCACTGAGGTCAAATCAAAATTTGACCATACAGAAAGAATTACGGTTTAATAAGGTTGGAATTTAAAGAAATTGACAACAAAATGAAGCTCTGTTTATCACTATAGCGTTGAGGACTGGTGTTTGTAGAGATGATGGATGGTGTTATAATATGTAGTGATGATGGATGGTGTTATATGTAGTGATGAAGGATGGCGTTATATGTAGTAATGATGGATGGTGTTATATGTAGTGATGATAGGAGGGTAATATATGTAGTGATGATAGATGGTGTTATATATAGTGATGATGCATGATGATATATGTAGTGATGATGGTTGGTGTTATATGTAATGATGCTGGATGGTGCTATATGTAGTGATGATGGATAGAGTTATATGTAGTGATGATGGATGATGTTATATGTAGTGATGATGGGTGGTGTTATATGTAGTGATGTTGGATGGTGTTATATGTAGTGATGATGGATGATATTATATGTAGTGATGATAGGATGGTTCTATATGTAGTGATGGATGGTGTTATATGTAGTGATGATGGATGATGTTATATGTAGTGATGATAGGATGGTTTTATATGTAGTGATGATGGATGGTGTTTCATGTAGTGATGATGCATGATGTTATATGTAGTGATGATGGTTGGTGTTATATGTAGTGATGCTGGATGGTGTTATATGTAGTGATGATGGATAGAGTTATATGTAGTGATGGATGATGTAATATATAGTGATGATGGGTGGTGTTATATGTAGTGATGTTGGATGGTGTTATATGTAGTGATGATGGATGATATTATATGTAGTGATGATAGGTTGGTTTTATATGTAGTGTTGATGGATGGTGTTATATGTATTGATGATGCATGATGTTATATGTAGTGATGATGGGTGGTGTTATATGTAGTGATGCTGGATGGTGTCATATGTAGTGATGATGGATGGAGTTATATGTAGTGATGATGGATGATATTATATGTAGTGATGATGTTTGGTGTTATATGTAGTGATGTTGGATGGTGTTATATGTCGTGATGGATGGTTCTATATGTAGTGATGGTGGATGGTGTTATATGTAGTGATGATGGATCGTGTTATATGTAGTGATGATGGATTGTGTTATATGTAGTGATGATGATGGATGGTGTTATAAGTAGTGATGATGGATGTTGTTATATGTAGTGATGAAGGATGGTGTTAGTGAAGATTGTGAAGTGAGATGTAGTGAAGATTGTGAAGTGAGGTGTAGTGAAGATTGTGAAGTGAGATGTAGTGAAGATTGTGAAGTGAGATGTGGTGAAGATTGTGAAGTGAGATGTAGTGAAGATTGTGAAGTGAGATGTAGTGAAGATTGTGAAGTGAGATGTAGTGAAGATTGTGAAGTGGGATGTAGTGAAGATTGTGAAGTGAGATGTAGTGAAGATTGTGAAGTGAGATGTAGGGAAGATTGTGAAGTGAGATGTAGTGAAGATTGTGAAGTGAGATGTAGTGAAGATTGTGAAGTGAGATGTAGTGAAGATTGTGAAGTGAGATGTAGTGAAGATTGTGAAGTGAGATGTAGTGAAGATTGTGAAGTGAGATGTAGTGAAGATTGTGAAGTGAGATGTAGTGAAGATTGTGAGGTGAGATGTAGTGAAGATTGTGAAGGGAGATGTAGTGAAGATTGTGAAATGAGATGTAGTGAAGATTGTGAAGTGAGATGCAGTGAAGATAGTGAAGTGAGATGTAGTGAAGATTGTGAAGTGAGATGTGGTGAAGATTGTGAAGTGAGATGTAGTGAAGATTGTGAAGTGAGATGTAGTGAAGATTGTGAAGGGAGATGTAGTGAAGATAGTGAAGTGAGATGTAGTGAAGATTGTGAAGTGAGCTGCAGTGAAGATAGTGAAGTGAGATGTAGTGCAGATTGTGAAGTGAGATGTAGTGAAGATTGTGAAGTGAGATGTAGTGAAGATTTTGAAGTGAGATGTAGTGAAGATTGTGAAGTGAGATGTAGTGAAGATTGTGAAGTGAGATGTAGTGAAGATTGTGAAGTGAGATGTAGTGAAGATTGTGAAGTGAGATGTAGTGAAGATTGTGAAGTGAGATGTAGTGAAGATTGTGAAGTGAGATGTGGTGAAGATTATGAAGTGAGATGTAGTGAAGATTATGAAGTGAGATGTAGTGAAGATTGTGAAGTGAGATGTAGTGAAGATTGTGAAGTAAGAAGTGGTAAAGATTGTGAAGTAAGATGTGGTAAAGATTGTGAAGTGAGATGTAGTGAAGATTGTGAAGTGAGATGTAGTGAAGATTGTGAAGTGAGATGTAGTGAAGATTGTGGAGTGAGATGTAGTGAAGATTGTGAAGTGAGATGTAGTGAAGATTGTGAAGTGAGATGTAGTGAAGATTGTGAAGTGAAATGTAGTGAAGATTGTGAAGTAAGATTATAAAGTAAACTGTAGTAATTGAGGTTAAACGAACGCCGGTTATTCTGTAGTGTATCCGTGTCTTGTTAACGTGGAACCAACATGGCGGTGGTTCTCAATATAGATACGTTATTTTGCCGGGAATTTCTGTCAAAACGAAATATGAATCAACCATATTTAGCCTAAATTAACCTAGCGGCTTTATTATATATTCTAAGGTGTTTAAGTTGGATAGATCAGATCAGGTTAGGTAAAGTCAGGTTGGGTTAGGTTAGGTTAGGTTTGTTAATTTTGCCAGTTAGAGGCTAGTTTATTGTGCCCCCCATACTCATCCTGTGAGCGGTAGTGCAAAGAGATTACAAAGTGGTGTTAGATGAGGTAGGTGGTTAAGTTAAGTTTCAATAAGTTAGGTTAGATTACGTCAGGTTGGATTAAGTTAAGTTAGGTTAGGTAGGTAATAAGTAGATAGGTTACGGTCGGTAGGTGGGAAAGTTAGGTTTGATTAGGTTAGCTTATGTCAGACGGGGAGGTTAGGTTCGATTATGTCAGGTTAGGTTCGATTATGTCAGGTTAGGTTAGATTACGTCAGGTTAGGTTAGATTATGTCAGGTTAGGTTAGATTATGTCAGGTTAGGTTAGATTATGTCAGGTTAGGTTAGATTATGTCAGGTTAGGTTAGATTATGTCAGGTTAGGTTAGATTATGTCAGGTTAGGTTAGATTATGTCAGGTTAGGTTAGATTATGTCAGGTTAGGTTAGGTTAGATTATGTCAGGTTAGGTAAGCAGGTGGAGGTGGGTAAAAAAGGTTAGGTTAGGTCGGCAGGTTTTAGTGTAGGAACTTAGTAATCCCGTAAAAATTTCATGTTAATTTTTGACACCATACATTATAATAATCCTTATAAACTATGTTAAGGAACTGTGGTGTAATTTTTTCTGAACGGTTTATTATAAGTTTTATGCCATTAAAGAAGTTTTATCAAAGAGCGGCGTAATGAACCACAGACGTATTACCATTAACTCCTAAGTAACTTAAAACATGACTAATAACCTATGAACATGTAGTATTATATCATTACAATTTAACGTAATATATTATGAATGCTGTTATAATATCTTAAGTGTGTTACAAACATGGCTGCTCATATATGCCATCCTGTCTCTGGCAAAGAAGAGATTGCAGTAAGTAAAATTAATTGCTAAAGACAAATACTGGAAATTAAACATATACTTATTACCATTATCTGAAAAGCTTAGAACCACCGTTTTATATTTATTAAAAGTTTGTTGTGTTATACATCATGTGTATACAAGTCACAAGTTATTATTTACGACATTGCTTCAGTCCTCGTCATCAGAGTCTTCTGTACAACAGATTCCTTCAACTTGTTTAGGCATTTCACATCATCTGCTTGACAGTTACACATCTCGGTGCATGTCATGCTATTCTTTCTGATTCTTTCTGTATGAACATGACAATGATCCACATTTCCTGACGCCACATCCACATTTAACAATTTCTGTGATTGCTTCTGGAGCTGGTGGTTGGTCTGATATTACTAGTATGAAACAGTCATTGTCAATCTTCCAGCCATGCTCTAATTGTGAAAGCATTTCACTGTCTGCATCACAAGACCACAGAAGAGCTTGATACCTTCCTCTCAATATATGATACTTTAGAGTTGCTGCAGTCGCTGGTAGTTCTCCAGCTTCTGCCTGCGTTATCTTGAAGAGATGCCATCTAAGTTTTGACAGTTTAGTGAAAGTCATTCGTGGACAGTAGAGCTTAAATACAAATTCCTCTAGACCAATATACTGTACATGTCTGCTGGAGGGCATTTGGTCTACTCAGCATCTTGAATGCATCTAGAACTTTTGTGTTAGATTTCATCAAAGTGCTCCAACATGCTTTCTTTCCTTTGCCAACAAATTTTCCAATGCAGTCAGATCATGTGAAGGCATGGAAACCTGTAAGGCTCTCTGCCCAATGTGTCGTCGCTCACCAGTTCCTGTTATCATACTTGTATTTTCTCCAAGTTGAGGCTGCTTTAATATGCCAAACACATCAGTGTCTGGTGACTTGATATGTACAGTGCTGCCCTTCTGTGATGCATATACTGTATGTCCTGCTTAAGTTCTATAACTTGTGATAACAATTTGATGGTTGAAGTCTTATTTGCTGCTTTCCACGACAGTAGATTAAACTTGGACAGCTTTTCCTAGATGCTCAATGGACCAACAATACGTTCCTTGACAAAATTTTCATAATTTTGTCTTCCAACTTCATATGCACATAGATTGTCATATTTGGCATTTTCTGGCATTACAGCTCCAGTTACCAAGTTTATAAGAGCATCATTTTCCTGGGATTACAGTCACCAATAACATTGTGTAGCTTCTGTACATCAGCATATTGACAGCTGACAATAGCTGTAGAGAGCTCATGGTGTTCTGTTCTTTTGTAATCTTTATGAGTTTGATATTTTATGTAATGAACTTAATTTGAAAACCCAAATGGTAGTATATGATCTTTTATCACCTTAGACACTCTGTGCGTCATGCCTCTCAAGTGATTTTTTTCCTCTCTTACTTCTCTGGACAAATACGATCTTTATCCCATCAGAAAAAATATCACCATATATTTTCTTAATCTACAGGTGCCAAGGTTTAAAATGACGGATGGTGTTAAAAATTAACCTGAAATTTTTACGTGACCACATATTGTCTTGTTGGGTTTCTGAGAGAACTTCACGGCTAAATAGCGCCTCTGTATTGATAGCCGGTACATGTCGTAATATCCACCGCTCATAGTTAAATCTTTATGTCCGTTTATTTTGTCCTAATTTAAGTATCAAAGAGTGTTTTCATTTTAAAGTATCATAAGTATCTTTTTTCCCCACTCCTAAGTATCTAAGTATGATTTATTTTCATTTATAAGTAACTAACCATATTTTTGTTTTCATTATAAAATGTGATTGATATAGACAACAGAAGTAAATATCAGCTGGAGGTCGTAAACGAAGCTGATGTGAAGTATTTTGACTCGCTGTTCCCACGAACTAATTGCTTCACTGGTTTATACCGGAGAAATAAAACCGTCAACGAACCATCCGATTCAAATGTGTCTTTGGCGATACAGGGTGTTTATGCGTCACTCTGATACCAAGAATGACTTTGTGTACTGTGGTGAAGCTGAGGGTAGGATAGGGTTGGGTTGGGTTGGGATGGGTTAGGATTACGCATGTGTAGGTATATTCTGTCGCATTTTATAGGTATCTTGCGTCTTTCTCTTTATTCCTTCTTTATCATGAGTATCTGTGCCTATTAATACACCACCTCGCAGGATAGTGGAAGAGGAATGGATAGTAACGAGATAATATTCTTCTTACATATACCTTAGCTTGATTACAGGTAACATCAGGTAGAAGTTACATGACTCTTAAGAGTTTTCCTCGACTTGGCTGATTCAACTGTAAGACTTGTTGTATTTATCCTTATTAAAATCCTCCACCTGTAAGACCATCCACTTGTAAGACCCTCCACCTGTAAGACCCTCCACTTGTAAGACCCTCCACCTGTAAGACCCTCCACTTGTAAGACTCTCCACTTGTAAAACCCTTTAGGGATTTGAAATACCTTCTCGTCTTGGCTCCACTAGTACTGTACACACCCTCTCTAGCCTTAGTTTTCAGTAATGTTGAAGTATATAATGAAGACTCACAGCTCATGGGTTAGAAAAACAAAAGATGCTTGTTTTATTTATTTATTTATTTATTTATTTATTTATAGTTTATTTTAGAATCCCCGAAAGTTAGAACAAATGGCTGACGGGACTCACAAGCGGGCGGTGTTTACAGTATGGACCAAGAATAAAAAATAAATGAAAAATAAAATAAATAAATCGTAAATTGGTGCATTGTTTCTCCAGGGGTAATTATAGAAGTACAAATGTTCTCCAGCAGTGGGTAACGATCATAGTCACGTATAGAGCTTCCGACGCAGGTAGATTGATATAGATGCATTACCTTGAGTTAGTGGGTTCCAGGGTCTTCTTACACGATAATATTAAAGGTGTTTTTTCCTTCTGTTTGTGGCACTTGAGGTGTTTAGGTTAGGTTTAATTAAAATGGTTTAGTTATAATAGTTATATTACGATAAGTTAAGTTGAATTTAGAACTTTTGATTTACATATATCGTGTTTTAGAAGGATTTGTTAGCTAATAAGTTTAATTTGGATAAGTTTAGTTTAATTTAGATCATTTGATTTTACAAGGTCGTATTATAATGACTGGGAACCATATAGAAACCTGTTAGAAGTAAATATTTCTACGGCTGTGAATGAGTAGGTCAATAAGTGGTGTATAGAGCTGCTGACGCAACTTAAACGGTACATTATATGTTATCAGAGCTTTCCTGTTGTACGTAACCGCCTCCGTCAAAGTGTCTTAGTGGCTCATGTGAAGATTAGCCTCTAGTTTATTTAACCTCAAGATTAACTACACTGGCACTGCCTGACCTGACCTGGCCTGACCTGACCTGACCTGACCTGACCTGACCTGACCTACCCTACCCTACCCTACCCTACCCTAACCTAACTTAATCTAACCTAACTTAACTTCCCATAACTTCCCATGTAGCGTTAGGTTAATCATTAGTTGAAATAAGCTGGGAGGGTTAATCTTCATGTAATCTATCTTAATTAACAATTTTGGTCAGGTGAGGCCTTCTTTACCTTACTCGAGAGCAGGAGGAGGAGGACTTGCTAACGTCTACAGATCATCGTCAACCAAGGCAGATATTGAATACCTTTTGTTTACCTTCGTGGCTTAAGAACACATCTTAACACCATAAGACTATTCGCCTCAATGCAATAATACAGTAATTGATTATTGTATTCTAATAAAATTTACGGTGTATCTTTTGAACCAGATTTATTGTTTGACTTTTGTGAATGAGAAACTGGTTGAGGTGTATTGTGGTAAACATCCTTAAGAGCAGCTCTGTGTGTTCTTACGACCTCAAAGTAACACAAAAGGTAGCCAATATCTACCCTTGGTCAGTCACTTTATGTAGATGTCAATTGTGTCATTTTTCTAGACTTAGTGCCCCCTGGAGGAGAAAGTAAATACAATGTTGATTTATTTTGGTCACAACACACGCTAGTAGATTATTTTTTCCTATTTAACTAAATAATTAACACTATGTAGCTAACTAATTATATGACTCAAAGATGGTAACCAATATGGCGTCGATATTGTTCACATACTCTATGATTAATAGATGTATTGTCTGTTTAATTTTAGGGAAGAATTTAATTTATAAACTTTTGAGAATCTGGATACAGGAGTTTTGTCTTTGCGCGCGCGCGCGTGTGTGTGTGTGTGTGTGTGTGTGTGTGGTGATGATGATGATGACGGATACTTTCCTCTGCAGTGAAAAAAATATCTTGACATTGCAAAGTTTAACTGTAAGCCGAAGGAACGTTTGTAATGTGACTTATTATGTGAAATTGTAACTTGAAATTCTTTGTGAAAAAATATTTCCCTATAAAGTTTGGCAGTAAATGAAGTATTACATCAAGGTGTAACTTGTAGTTCCTTGTGGAGTAAATTACCTAAGTGGACGATACAGCTACTCCAGGGTGTAAGACCTAGAGTAGAAAGTCTTAAGACCTTACCTGAGGTTGAAAGACTCTTATAGTGGAACGTCTTAGGTATTGAAACTTTAATTACAGTAAATAAAATATAATCTACCTAAACATTCCTTCACCTGGCGACAACTAATGATACAGGTGGTGTAATAGCTCTTTAAAATTCCTCCGTTTGATATAATAATGACCACACATGAACTTATAATGTGCAATATCTTGATAACACATTAGCTGCAACATTACACATAGTCCAGTGTATGTGTAGTGAGGGACATCTACCTAAATGAGTTACAGAATGTGGAGTTGAGGCAAAAAAATGTTGGGACATGTTTGAGATCATCAGTCGAGCCAAACGTTTATACTCAATATTGTTTTAATGGTATTTTAGAGCGACCGAAAAATGTAAACAAAATGGCCGGCTAGGCTCGGGGGATCCACGAGTCCTCTTATGAAGGATCGACAATAAATGAAAACAAATCAGATTAATTTAAACACATTTCCAAGAGTATTAGATCCTGTAAAGAGAGAAAATTAATACTTGATATTTGTAGAAGCTTTTTTTTTCGTCCGTTTTCGTCTTGGTTAAAACAATTGTGGTGGTGTTACCTGTTCCAAACGGTAGACATCAAGGAAATGGATCAAGACCTTAATACTCAAAGGTACACATGATGATTTGTTCCCAAGTCCGAGGATATACTTCACAAAACAGATTAACTTTAGGACACAATGATGGCGAACAAAATAACATCAACATTGCGTACAGCACATATCTTGCTTTGACTCTTAACTCTTGTAATTTTTCGTAATGTTAGTGAATGAAATTGAGATTCTGGGCATATTTTCCTGTTTTTCTTTCTAATCAAGTGTAAAGGAAGATGTACTGTTTATTGATGGATTTGGTGATGTCTTAATAGTGTATTAGTGTGTTAATATTACACAGGTTTGGTATAGTGGTGACGGTAATGTAGTGTAGTAAGATTTTAACACATGGAGGTGAATTTGTCTTTTATGTTGAGGATTTAAGAACATAAGAACATAAGAAAATAAGGAGTCTGCAATAGGCCGGTTGGCCTGTGCATGACAGCTCCTGTCGAGAGTTACTACCACTCTCTATCATCCATGAATCTATCTAGCCTCCTTTTGAAACTTTCCAGAGTTCCCGCACTTACTACAAAGTTGCTAAGCTTGTTCCACTCGTCCACCACCCTATTTGTGAACCAGTTTCTTCCTATCTCCCTCCTAAACCTAAACTTATCCAACTTGAATCCGTTGCTCCGAGTCCTATCCTGCTCGGATATTATAAGAACTTTATCTATATCCCCTTTATTGATTCCTTTCACCCACTTAAATACTTCTATCATATCTCCCCGCACTCTTCGTCTTTCTAGGGAATGCAAGTTAAGTTTCTGTAACCTATCCTGATATGGAAGGTTTCTAAGTCCCGGAATCATTTTTGTCATTCTTCGCTGCACCGACTCAAGTAAATTTATATCCATTCTATAATAGGGGTACCAGAACTGAACCGCATAATCGAGGTGCGGCCTGATTTGTTAAAGGGAAGATCTGGTGGACGGGGATAATTGTCTGGTTGTGATGGACACGGCTCACCTAACCTAACCCAATCTAACCTAACCCAACCCAACCTAACCCAACCTAACCCAACCCAACCTAACCTAACCCCTATATCTGTGTGAGATAAGGTTCTGATTCAAGAACAAGATGCACAAGTTCGAATCCAAATTGAGCTGTAGGGTTTGTTGACTAATTCGGGGCTTCACATTCATAAAACTCTCAAATGGGATACGACTAAACCCGAAGCCCCATCTTCCGTCGGTCGGTCGTTGGTGTCAGGTCAAAGTTCAGTTTGTAGTTCACCTCCTGTGATATGTGTCATTTATCGAAACGAAACATGAGGTTAACGTGAAAACAAAACCTCGAAGCAACACGTATAAACAGGGTCGAGTTTTCATCGGATTTTACGTCATGAAATTTTCCATCTTGAGAGAGAGAGAGAGAGAGAGAGAGAGAGAGAGAGAGAGAGAGAGAGTGAGAGAGAGAGAGAGAGAGAGAGAGAGAGAGAGAGAGAGAGAGAGAGAGAGATTGATTGATTGATTCCGATGCTGAAATTAACACTAAAATTTTATACTGTAATTGAGATAAATGCAGGTAAGGTTGGCGTATGGAATTATTGAAGGACGATCACAGAAATGTTTTACCTGTTTCCTGTGATGTAAGTCCAAAATGGTGTTAATTGTCATGGGTTTATACGTCCAAAATGTTCTTCATATCGTAGGGTTTTACATCCAAATATGCCATCCAAGTCCATATGTCCATTCATCCAGTTAGCTGTTTATCCATCCACCGATTCACCCACCTACCCATCTCTCATCCCATTCAGTCACCCATCTACCCATCTATCCTCCCATTCAGTCTCCCATCCATCCATCCACCCATCCATCCATCCATCCTTCCATCCATCACACGAGGAATAGAATGACCCACTTATAATTTTTCTCTTTCCTGCTGCACTAAGGATCAACCACCCAGAGTGGTATGGCTACCCTGAGTAAGTACACTCTGTATTCCTCCTTTACTCTATTGTGGTGTAGGTGGTGGGTAGTGTGTGTTTGTGGGTGTAGGGCGTGGATAGTAGGTTTGTTTGTGGGTGTAGAGCGTGGATAGTAGGTTTGTTTGTGGGTGTAGAGCGTGGATAGTAGGTTTGTTTGTGGGTGTAGGGCGTGGATAGTAGGTTTGTTTGTGGGTGTAGAGCGTGGATAGTAGGTTTGTTTGTGGGTGTAGGGCGTGGATAGTAGGTTTGTTTGTGGGTGTGGGGCGTGGATAGTAGGTTTGTTTGTGGGTGTAGGGCGTGGATAGTAGGTTTGTTTGTAGGTGTAGGGCGTGTTTAGTAGGTTTGTTTGTGGGTGTAAGGCGTGGATAGTAGGTTTGTTTGTGGGTGTAGGGCGTGGATAGTAGGTTTGTTTGTGGGTGTAGGGCGTGGATAGTAGGTTTGTTTGTGGGTGTAGGGCGTGGATAGTAGGTTTGTTTGTTGGTGTAGGGAGTGGATAGTTGGTTTGTTTGTGGGTGTAGGGCGTGGATAGAAGGTTTGTTTGTGGGTGTGGGGCGTGTATAGTAGGTTTGTTTGTGGGTGTGAGGCATGGATGGTAGGTTTGTTTGTGGGTGTAGGGAGTGGATAGTAGGTTTGTTTGTTGGTGTAGGGAGTGGATAGTTGGTTTGTTTGTGGGTGTAGGGCGTGGATAGTAGGTTTGTTTGTGTGGGGGTGAATTGCAGGCTTGTTTCAGGGTGTAGCGGATAGTAGGTTTCAGGGGTAGGCGGATAGTAGGTTTGTTTATGGGTTTGGGGCGTGGATAGTAGGTTTGTTTGTGGGTGTTGGGCGTGGATAGTAGGTTTGTTTGTGAGGGTAGGGCGTGGATAGTAGATTTGTTTGTGGATGTAGAGCGTGGATAGTAGGTTTGTTTGTGGGTGTAGAGCGTGGATAGTAGGTTTGTTTGTGGGTGTAGGGCGTGGATAGTAGGTTTGTTTGTGGGTGTAGGGCGTGGATAGTAGGTTTGTTTGTGGGTGTAGGGCGTGGATAGTAGGTTTGTTTGTGGGTGTAGGGTTGGATATAGTTGGTTGTTTCAGGTAGGCGGATAGTAGGTTTGTTTGTGGTGTGGGGCGTGGATAGGTTTGTTTGTGTAAGTAGGTGGATAGTAGGTTTGTTTGTAGGTGTAGGGCGTGGATAGCAGGTTTGTTTGTGGGAAGCAAACACCAGTAACGGGCGTGGATAGTAGGTTTGTTTGTGGGTGTAGGGCGTGGATAGTAGGTATGTTTGTGGGTGTGGGGCGTGGATAGTAGGTTTGTTTGTGGGTGTAGGGCGTGGATAGTAGGTTTGTTTGTGGGTGTGGGGCGTGATAGTAGGTGTGTCAGGGGCATGTGGATGGCAGGTTTGTTTCAGGTGTAGGGAGTGGATAGTAGGTTTCTTTGTGGGTGCAGGGCGGGATAGTAGGTTTGCTTAAGGTTTGGGGGCGTGGATAGGTTTGTCGGTGGGGCGTTGGGCGTGATAGTAGGCTTGTTTGTGAGGTAGGGCGGATAGTAGATTTGTTTGTGATGTAGAGCGTGGATAGTAGGTTGTTTGTGCAGTATGTGGATAGTGGTTTGTTTGTGTGTAGGTGGATAGTAGGTTTGTTTGTGTGTAGGCGATAGTAGGTTTGTTTGTGGGCGTAGAACGTGGATAGTAGGTTTGTTTGTGGGTGTAGGGCGTGGATAGTAGGTTTGTTTGTGGGTGTAGGGCGTGGATAGTAGGTTTGTTTTTGGGTGTAGGGCGTGGATAGTAGGTTTGTTTGTGGTGTAGGGCGTGGATAGTAGGTTTGTTTGTGGGTGTGGGGCATGGATAGTAGGTTTGTTTGTGGGTGTAGGGCGTGGATAGTAGGTTTGTTTGTGGGTGTAGGGCGTGGATAGTAGGTTTGTTTGTGGGTGTGGGGCGTGGATAGTAGGTTTGTTTGTGGGTGTGGGGCGTGGATAGTGGGTTTGTTTGTGGGTGTGGGGCGTGGATAGTAGGTGTGTTTGTGGGTGTAGAGCGTGGATAGTAGGTATGTTTGTGGGTGTAGAGCGTGGATAGTAGGCATGTTTGTGGGTGTAGGGCGTGGATAATAGATATGTTTGTGGGTGTAGGGAGTGGATAGTAGGTTTGTTTGTGGGTGTTTGGGAGTGGATAGTAGGTATGTTTGTGGGTGTAGATACATACATTGTTAAGAGGAATAAATCAAAATGGGAAGAAGATTAAGGTAAATATACTGATGATTAATGGTACAGGTGAGTTAATAAAATTGATATAAATAGATAAATACAGTAGATAGATAGATAGATAGATAGATACAGTAGATAGATAGATAGATAGATGTATGATTTTGTATACCGTAAGAGTAACTAAATATTCCTGTACCTGTATTTTCTTTCAGTTACAAAATACACAGGATTATAAATATGAGTATGCACATTGCACATCAGGTGTTACAGTCAGTGGTAATATTTTGTAATACTCTTAAGTGATGAGGTAACAGAGGAAATAGACGGATACTAACGGAGAGTTTTTGTAGAATTAGACAGACATTCAGACAGTAAAACTTCTTCCGATAATACAAATTTTGACGGTGGAATTTATACACGAGAGTGTATGGATAATTATGATGAGCTGAATTATGACATCTACGTCTGATAATCCGTTGTTTAGAATGGATTATTATTATTTTTTTTGAGTTATTTAACAGTTCGAGAAAAGGTTTATTATGGTACTATGTCCTATTATCACACAAGGTCATAATTGAAGTAAAATAACCAATTATACTGTATTATTTTAGACAATACATAAGAACATAAGAACATAAGAATGGAGGAAACTGCAGCGGGCCTATTCGCCCATACTGGGCAGTCCCGTTTACACCCAACCCCTATTGCTCATAAGAGCATCCAACCTATGTTTGAAGCAATTCAGCGTATTCGAGTTAATGATGATATTTGGTAACTTGTTTCATTCATCCACTACTCTGTTTCCAAACCAGTGTTTACCTATTTCACGCCTAAATCTAAATTTGTCTAATTTAAAACCATTGTTACGAGTTCGCTCCTGGTTGGATAGTTTGAGTACCTTTGTAATGTCACCTTTGTTTAGCCCTGCCTTCCACTTATACACCTCTATCAGGTCGCCCTCGCTCTACGTCTCTCAAGGGAGTGCAAATTAAGAAGCTTTAACCTGTCTCTATACTCAAGGTTCCTAATGCCCGGGATTAGTCTTGTCATTTTCCTCTGAATTCTTTCCAAGGATTCTATATCCATTCTGTAATACGGTGACCAGAACTGAACTGTGTAATCCAGGTGTGGTCTCACAAGAGCAAGATACAGTTTTAGGATAACTCTATTTAGTCTTGTATGCCTCTAGCATAGACAATGCTATTAGCGACTGCGAGCAAAAGCAATGACACCTTGGCTTAGGTTCCTCTCTTATCATTGCTCCTAAATCTCTCATAAGTCGGATTTCTCTATAGCATCGTTGTTCATCTGGTATCTGGTTTTGTTTACATCTCTCTATACTAGTACTTTACATTTGTAGACGTTAATTTCATCTGCCATTTTTCAGGCCATTCGAAAAAATTGCATTTTGAATCTTCCTGTAGTTTTGCGAGGTCCTCGTCCAGATTTGATAACCGTCCTATTTTAATTAACCATGTTGTTGCCTGTTGCTGTCAATGCCGTGCTATAGTTTATGTTATATAATAAACCAGCGTGAATCTCAAGTACTGAGCCGCCAGAACTCCCGCCTTCGGCATTGCTCCAATGGGACTTAGTGCCGTTAATGCTCACTCGCTGTTTCCTGTCCTGTAACCACGCCCTAATCCATTTAAGGATGTCACCTTTGATGCCATGAGCTTCTACCTTTCTAATTAGTCTTTCGTGGGGGATTCTGTCGAAGGCATTGCTAAAGTCGAGATAAACCACATCATAATTGTGCCCCTCGTCCACCGATTCGAAAACTGATGAAAAGAATGTTAATAGATTAGTTAAGCAAGAACGTCCGCTTGTGAAGCCATGCTGGGAATCATTGATCAATCGGTGCTTCTCCAGGTGATTTCGAATAGAGTTTGAAATGATTGCTTCCAGTAATTTGCCTACTATTGATGTTAGACTGATTGGGCGGTAGTTAGAGGATAGTGATCTATCCCCCTTCTTGAAAATCGGTATTACATTCGCTATCCTCCAGGATTCTGGTACTAATCCTGTTTTTAATGACATGTTAAACAACTTTGGTAAGGGCATACTAAGCTCTTCCTTACATTCATTTAATACTCTGGCAAATATCTCATCGGGACCAGGTGACTTATTAGGCTTTAGTTTGTCTATTTGCTTACTAACATCGTTACTAGTCACTACTATCTCACTTAATTTGTTTTCTTCACTATCTTTGAATAGAGTCGGTGCCTCGGGTATTCCCTGGACATGCTGGATAATATACCATCTACTTAAGGAGGTGATGTAGGTAAGGTAGATTGATATTTTAACATTAATTTACTCAGTTTTTCCTTAGTATCGGATTTTTTTTTTAGTTTTTTATTCTGACAATTTATAATGCAAGCAGCGTTCACATGTTGTCAACCGCCCCCAAGTGTACAAGAAGTTTGGACTGTAACTGTACCGTCAATAAGTGGCTGTAACTGCACCGTCAATAAGTGGCTGTAACTGTACCGTCAATAAATGGCTGTAACTGTACCGTCAATAAGTGGCTCTGTATTCTGAACACGGGGATCTCTAGAGTATAACCTACGAGTATAACTGTGGTGAAAGAACTGCTTCCCTGCATTATGTTGAGGAAGATTCGTATACAAACTTTTTGCCCTGACTTCGTAGTAAAAAATATCTTAGGCAAAATATATTGAATTTATTTTTAATATTTATTTATTTATTGTTGTCGTTGGTGTTTTTTTGTTTTTACCGGGATGTGTGTTATATTCACGAAAATGGAGTCAAGACAAATGTTGGACACGTTGATGTGAAGTAACACAGTAAATGATGTTGTTTGTGTTGCTGTGTTATTTATTTATTGTGTTTCTTATTCTTTTCTGTTTATTTTGTTTTATTTAGTTTTATTGTAGTAATTGTTATTCTTTTTTTTATTCTTACTAATGTTCATTTTACTGTTTATTCGTTTTCTTATTTTCATTTTATTGTTCAATAATTTTCCATTCATTCTTATTTATTTATCGCGTTGGTGTATTTCATTTATTTGCTATTCTCTTAGGTATTTCACATTTGCATTAATTAATCTTCAAATCATTTGTTGCTATTTTTATCATACTAGTTTAATGTTCACCTCAGCAGTCAACTGGCTTATGTCTAAACAATGTCTACCACTGTTTTAGCCAGACTTAGTAATGAGACTTGTAATTCAGTATCCATTACGTACCGTTTATCAGTGTAATTTGTGGTAATGGACTGCCCAATGTAATTATATATATTGTCTTACTGAAAAAAATGCGGTGTAACCAAGATTAAGTTTTATAGAGTTTGTATTTAAGGATTATTCTCCTATACTTCTCTTAGATTCTGAATATATATTTGTTTTATTATTTCAGTGTATTGTAATGTGTAGTTAGTTACACTATAGATATATAATAATTGCTTTAAGTTTGGTTGGGAGTGTGGAAGGTGTTGTGGTGTGTGATGTACAGGTGTGTACAGGTGGTGGTTACACCTGACTTCGAGGCACGTGTGTATAGGTGCCAGATACACCTATGGTTACAACACAGGTGTATCCGGCAGCAGTAGTAACAAAGGGGCTATATGGGCTCCGGCGGCCATGTCGTGACACCGGCCGGCGGAATCCCCCGGTGAAAAAGGGAAACAAGATGGCCGTCCCCCATTCAATATGTAAACAACTCGACCTGAAATGTTGTTTATTGGACATTTTTCTCATTAGGGAGTCGAACCCTTGTTTTGAGTTGGTGTTCAACTACCGTGGCTGACGGCCATCACCTGTGATTCAACTGGTAGAATTAATTGTAATAATAATAATAATAATAATAATAATAATAATAATAATAATAATAATTAACGGTTTATTGGAAGAGCTTGGCAGCCAGAAGGCTGAAAATATACAGTTACATATTTGGGGAATGGGTTTCGAATTACAAATAATATACAAGTAACATAAGTGATACAAATAAGATATATAATAACTAGATGGGGAAAAGCTCAAACTACAGTGCATTTCAACATAATGACAGTGCAAGAAGTAGTATTTACTGGGAGTGAATACACTGGTTTATTACAAGTTATTGATAATTTTTACAATGGTTGGGACTGGGCTGTTCTTATAGCGATCAGTTCGTGCACGTATGGGCTGGATGCGGTTGTGGTGTCAAACAGCAATTCTCGGGCTAGGGATCTCAGGTGGTAGTAGGAGCCGGTGTCGAGGATGGTGTAGAAGCTTCTTAGCAAATTTGAAGATGTGGTCGTGGTGATGGTCATTGAGAGTCGAAAGGGTCAGTGTGTTGAGCGCTTCTTGATATGTGGAGTAGGAAGGGGAGAGAATAATCTTGCATGCCCTCTTTTGCACTTTTACTAGGTGGGCATCTTATCAAATGAACCCCTGTCCTAATGGGCCCTAGTCCTAATGGGCCCCAGTCCTATTGGGTCCCAGTTTTAATGGGCCCCAATTCTAATTGGTCTCATTTCCAATGGTTCTCAGTCCTAATGAGCCTCAGTCCAAAGATACCACAGGCCTAATGGTTCCAGTCTTAATAGACCTCAGTCTTAATGAGTCCCAATCCTGACGGCTCTCAATACTAATGGGCCTCAGTCCTAATAGTTTAAGGTTGGGACCCATTAAGACTGGCTTCTATTTACCTTACAAGCAATGTGTTCTACCGTGTCATCCAGTGTGTGTGTGATTTCCCGTGTCAGGTGGTATAATACGCAGGTGAGTGGCTGCCAGGTAGGGTGGGTGAGGGTGGGCACCTTGATGCAGGGGAAGGTGAGTTCCTGATGCTGATTCACACCAGTGTCATGATGAGGTAATCTTATCACCTTATTAGTGTACGATGAGTGGGTGGGCGTGGTGTGGAGGGGTGGGGGCGCGTAAGGGGTAGGCAGCAAGGGGCGTGGTGTATGGTGGGGGGAGGGTAAGGGGCGTGTAGGGGTAGCTAAGTGGGCGTGTTGAGTTGAGCAAGAGGGAGGCGTGGTGGGTGTAGGGGCGTGTATAGGAGGCGGGAAGTGGTGATGGCGCGCGCCACTAATCACTCTGACCTTACTGAACACAACCCATTATACAGCATAATTAGTGTTACTTCCATCAGCCTCACACAGTCAAACACACTATTTACATTTTCTCTTCACATATATTTTATTTTATTCGTTTCAAGTGGGACTCGAATTTCAGCCTTGGAGTCGAAGAGGAATTTTTTTAGGAGAAGTTGAAAAGAAATCGTGTTTAGTTGAAGACGAATGTGTTTGTATATAAAAGTGAAGGAATTAACCAGACGTGTTTGATTGTTTGGGAGTCTCTATCTCTCACACTCGAGTCCAAGATGTCCCCCTTGAGGACGGTGTTCGTGTAGCGTCGTCAAACTCGCTCTTGGTTTTTATTCAGCAGGAAAGAGCTACACCCGCCACCTGGTGTTGGCCGTGTCTGGTGACCATCATATTAACAAGGCCGCTCTCTCGTGCCTTGTCCACACGCCACCCCCCACCTCCATATTGTACCGTTTTGTCCTTTATTAACGGTGGTGTTACTACAGGCAGCGTGGTGTGGGGGGAGGGCCGCTGCCTCACATTGTTCAGTCTTTGACGTGTAACACAAAACGTGAGATGTTGTGGTCCTTCACTACCTCACAACACACACACATCTCCTAGTTACCACATGCTGTTGTTATTAAAGCTCCACCAATGAGTACGCGTCGCTATCTCGTCCTTTGCTCCGCCGACCATTACAGTGTGTAGCTGTAGGACTCGCCGCCGTGTTTGTTTCATGTAGCGACACTAAACTCCCGGAAATTTGTAGGTGTTAAGCTGGAGCGTTTGAGCTGTTGTTGTCGTCACCTTGTTGATGTTTTGTAGGTCCGTGTTGGCTGAGGATTGTTGTTAGTGTTTCTTAAGGCATTAATAAACTAGTCATGAGGTTCTATAGGAATTATATCCTGCTGTTCTTTTTATTCTTGTTCTTTTTATTGTTGTTGTTGTTCTTCAGTTGCATAATTCGAGTTGTGATTATCAGTAGAAGTTTGACAGGCTGGATTCTCTTATCGTTTCTTTAATTCATAAACAAGAACCGTAAACACAAGAGCAAAACAAAGACATAACCAATGAACTAAAAACAAATATATTGAAGGTTTAAATTTCTGGGATAGATTTAAATAGATCTTGGGTATATTTTCTCGTTCTTGGAGGTCAGGCCAGGCCAGGTCAGGTCATGTCATGTTAGGTGCACCGAATACGCTAGCAGAGGTGGTCAGATCCCTTGGGAATACTGCAGAGTAATTGAGGTCAGGTCAGGTGGCCTCAATACCTGCTTCAAGGTGTAATAGAGGTGAAAAATAATGGGTTTCTTGATTGGATCTGATTAAGTCAGGTCAGGTAAAGTCAGATACAGAGGCTGGGTGTATGACTGTGGGTTGGTGGGTGTATGACTGTGGGTTGGTGGGTGTATGACTGTGGGTTGATGGGTGTATGACTGCGGGTTGGTGGGTGTATGACTGCGGGTTTGTGGGTGTATGACTGCGGGTTGGTGGCTGTTTGACTGTGGGTTGGTGGGTGTATGACTGTGGGTTGATGGGTGTTTGACTGCGGGTTGGTGGGTGTATGACTGTGGGTTGGTGGCTGTTTGACTGTGGGTTGGTGGGTGTATGACTGTGGGTTGATGGGTGTATGACTGTGGGTTGATGGGTGTATGACTGTGGGTTGGTGGCTGTATGACTGTGGGTTGGTGGGTGTATGACTGTGGGTTGGTGGGTGTATGACTGTAGGTTGATGGGTGTATGACTGGGTTGGTGGGTGTATGACTGTGGGTTGGTGGCTGTTTGACTGTGGGTTGGTGGGTGTATGACTGTGGGTTGATGGGTGTATGACTGTGGGTTGATGGGTGTATGACTGTGG